>NC_142523.1:28662767-28732767 GCF_964205215.1 Stylophora pistillata
AAAGCAAAATCAACTGCACTATTGACTACGAACAGTCCCAGCTTTTTCAGCGAAGTCCGTGGCGCGATTGTCTAAAAAAAAAAAAACATCCACTTGGGTCTCCATTAATTTTTTTCCCATAGTGCCACGTACTTCACCGAAAATGGCGGACTGCTCATAGTCTACTGCACTATCATACCTAAATTCTTCTGCGTATCCAACTCGGATTTGATTCTCAACCACTGCACCACATTCCAGAAAATTCTTGAGCACGTAAAGTTGTCGGTAAAGAAAAACAGCTTCGGCAGGAGACAGATATCCGCAAGAAGATAATACTAATAACGTTAAACGTTCCATGATCCTCTGCACGAAACATTTCTGAAAATGGAACGAAAAATATTAACATTTGATTGCGATACACTTTCATTGTCGTCAGACACAGATTGACCAAATGATTAAAGTTTGAATTAATAGGCGCTACATGTCAATCACCGCCGTATAGAAGGAAAACTGGTTTTTTGCACGGTCCGAATAGAGCGGGTGGGAGTTTAGGAAAAATGCCTTTCGCCATCTTGAAACGAATTGCAATTATTGAAACTTTAAAATCTCTGTGTTTCTATAATGCTTGGAATGAGCAATCTTTTCTGAATGTTTGCTTCTATTTTGCCTCAACCCTTTGACTGCCATGACTGACCAAGGCAGAGTTTCTCCTTACCATATCATTACAACATCAAGCAGACAAGTGATGAGAATGAAGAAAAATAGGTCCGCAATGCGTACATGTGTGGCTTACGAAATTGAGCTGCTTTTTAGTGTCTGGTGTCATAATGAGTTTCTTCTAGAAGAGCTAATACTTGATTATGGCTGGATAGTTTTCAATATTGTTCCTGATCATCAATAAAACAAGATGACTAGCATACAGTAGTACTGAAATATTCATTTTCAAGTTCAGGTTTAATGGCCAAACTTTGTTATGGAGGTCTCATTTTCACAACAAAGGTTGCACCGCTAACATGAGGATTTTAGGAACTGAAACAAACGTCTGCATCCTCTCCCATAGTGGCCTGAAAAATTCAGTCATGAATTTGTTTACGTAACAAAGTAAAATTAAGTTGTGAAGTTTGTAGGTTAATTGTCTTTTCCAAGTCAAGTTTATTTTGGTCAGCTACTGAGTGTATCAATCAGCGCAGCCTACTTCGTATAAGTCTAGTTTACATTTGCACTTGAGTTTTGCACTAGTGATACATGAAAAAGGCACCTAGCTGTTTTCAACCAGTCAAGAGTGTAATTTTTCATGTATATCAGTATTGCGATGAATTAACCAAGACCAAACAAGTAACTGAAAAGAGTTGTAGTCTACCAAATAGACTACCAAACAGAAATCTTGGATTATGACATAGTGCAGTTTACAATTCGTGTAAGCCACACAAAAATACTAGTTGATCCAATACCAAATTCTCTGATCAAAACTTCATAAGAATTGTTTGGCTCACCGTAATGAGAATTACTAGTGAGATCATGGGAGTGGAAAGGTTAAGGAAGGTTGGTCTGTGAATTGGAAATTTTGAGCTCATATAAATCGAATTTAAACAGAATTACCTAAAACACCGTCATATGAACCCCTCAAATGTACAAGCAATTTTTGAAAGACCTAGCGAGATACTTAATGTCCTTAAGTGAAATACTCACCGTTTGTTCTTGAGCTTCGACAATCTTGATAAGCCAAAAAATGTTTAGAACTTTGTCTTCTACTGAAAAGCAGTTGGCCTGAAATAACAAGAAACTTAATCTCATAAAGTTATCATAAATTCAGTCCAGTCACTAGCCATTGTTCACTGTAAGAGTGTAAGGACAAGTTACAAGGTCAACCCTGCAACAAAGTTAACAATGAGTGACTAGCATCTGATTTCTCCTTACGATGCTATCCCTGAGTCATATATTACAGTCACGAGAATGTAGGAAATGATCACCAACTAAAGAAGCTCTTGACTGTTTGACAAATTCTCCTTGTCATGAGCTTAGGAAACGTGTAAAGAAACAAAAATCCTAATAAATGACCCTGCGCTTAACATCCAAATTCATATTCTCCATTTCTCTATACATCTCCTGTGATACTGGCAAGGAGAACTTGTTTTACAATGAGGAAGTCCTTTTGATAGCGATCATTTCTTTCATTCTCATCATCTCAATGTTCAATTGACGGGAGATATTTTGAGGACAAATGAGATGTTAGTCACCCTTAGGAGTTAATGGTTTTCAAACCTAACCTGATGCACAGCACACATCAGTTCAAACAGAAGCCAAGTAGCATTGTCCAGAACTTCTCTCAATAGTTTATCAGTCTGAAAAGAAACAGAAAGTACACGTGTAAGTGATAACAGCAGATGTCTCATTACATTTTTTAGTATCAAGGCATCCTTATGAGAATTACTTGGCGAGAAATTATTTCTACAATTGGATTCCTTTAAGTCCCATGCAAAAGTGAGCAGGCAATGATACTTAAGTATCCTAGCGCTGATGTGGAGGTCCTGCCTTCTAATGAGAACCCAGGAGGAGTCCACATACAAAAAATCACCATGAAGTGAACCTGGAGGATATAACTGGAGGACTACACAAAAAGTCCCTGGGTTTTTGATAAAGAGCATCTGCAACACATTATGTTTTATTTTATCGTTAACAGTTCATCACCCAAAAGGTCAGGAGTCACTGTATAGGGTGGGGCCTGAGCCCGAGTTGGTTCGACCATGCGCAGTATAGTAGACTTACTGTACGACTCGTTAGTTGTGTCATTGCTTATCTTGTTTGTGATACAACTAGGATGGGCTGTAGCAACAGTGCACCCTTGTAGATGAATTTGAAGACAATAACCCTACCTCTTGTTCCCTATCTCCCACTGTAAACATGTTCTTGTCAGCTCCTGACAACAACAGTTGAGCTGCAGGAGAGATACCAACTGGTTGCTGTGATGTAGTTAAAGGATGAAGAACAATGCACTTGAGAAGATCCTTGATAGCTTGTCCTCTGTAAAAAGAAAGCACTTCAACTGCGACAGTGTCTGGACAATTAACACAGTGACTTGTGTACAAATAATATTTTTACCAGCCTGCTTGCAGGCAGTTAAGTTTGTGTTTTCCAGTGCAAGATTCAGTGCGGCAAATATTCCGTCCAGGTTCAAGCCCTGGCCAGGTACATTGTGTTGTTCTTAGGCAAGACACTTTACTCTCGTTGCTTCATGCTACGGAAACTGGAGCTAAGCGCCTTCCTGAAGGGCCCTTGGAATCTTCCAGCAATGTGATAAAAGTTGTTGTAAACTAGTCACTTACAATTAAGATGCCTCAGCATCACCAACTTACTTGTGTGCTTTTATGACCATCAATCGTGTGGATAGAATGTCTGTCTCACAAAACAGACATACACGTGTCTGCAACAACACCACAACAAAGCTGCAAATGATTAAAGGAAAAATTTAACCAAACCTGAAAGTACAAAGTTCCAGAGGGGGATTAGTGGGATTTCCGAAAATTGAAATAAATTACTGCACAAAATTTAGGTCCAATTGGTAGCAAATAATTGTGCCAGGACATGTACTATTTTAACTTTACCATATTTTTCTTTGAAAGAAAGTATTAATTTTGTAAGTATGACTGACAGCAAGATTGATAAAACAGCTGCTGAGGGCCTGAAATAATTTCTGGAAAAATAAAAACCCAATTTGAACTCTTTTACATCTTATGGTCTCATTCTCTGTCTTTTTCGTTTTCTCACTGCGTCGACTATACAGACTAGACTAGATAACCCGTATCCCCCATTAAGTTGGACAGAGGGGTCCACTGGGCCCTCTTTGACCAATTTCTTAGAAAAAAAACCATCAGTGCAAAGCACATTTAATTTGCCAAAAACAAAAAATGCAACTGTTAATAGAACTTGGTTATGGAAGAGCAAATATTTTCTGTTCTGCATGACCCAACTCAGCAATAAGCATTTTATCAACAACATGATAGTCGCTCTATTTCTTTTAGTTGCAGCTCGCTTTTTCAACCCCTGCTCGCATAATCTCGTGCAGCCCTCATAGGGATATTTTTCATTTGCCGTAACCAGTTTCCCCAGGCTTATTGGATGTAATATGCACTACCCTCATATCCTACACTGCACCTTCCAAAAGTTTTAAGTCAAACTAAGTAGCATCTTTTGTGCTCCTCGCAATGTTCCTTTGTCGAGTTCATCGCCTTCTTAGTAACATTGACAAACAAGAGCCAGCCATTTTGAAATGTAGCGCCCATAATTATCACGTGCGAGGTGATCATAGCAAGATAGGTCACAATCCCAGACCAATCAGAGCACAAAAATCTCTTTCATCACCTAAGTAATTATTCTATTTTCAAAATGCTGCGCAGAGCAACATGAGTGATATGAAAATAACACTTACTCAAGCTCGTCCTCTCCATTGTTTCCCTTCTTTCGCGATGATTGGCTGTGGGATTGAGGTCTGTACCGCTGTGGTTGACCCACTATGAACCCAAAGAGATTTGGTGACTAAAAGTTGAACTGCAATCAATATTTGAAGCCCAGGATCCAGATAGGAAACCATATAACAAGTAGCGTAGGGAGGGGGGTGGCACTACCCTGGTGAAAATCTTTACAGGATCTTTAAGGATCTTTAAAGATTTTCAAAGACCTGCCAAGGATCCTCAAAGATAAAGATCTTTTAAGGATCCTCTGAGGAACCTTGAAAGATCTTCAAAGATCCTGCATCTGTAAGGTCTTGTGTTTCTATCTATAAAGATCCTTGAGGAATTGCCAAGGATCTTGGAAGGATCCTGCAAAGATCCTGGCTAAGATTCCGGCAAAGATCTTTGCAAGGATCCTTGACGATCCTCAAGGATCTAATGAGGATCTTTGAAGAGTTCTAAAAAGATCCTTTAAAAGATCTTGCAAAGATGTTTGTGAGGATCTTCAAGGATTTAATGAGGATCTTCTAAGAACCTTGGAAAGATCCTTTAAAAGATCTTGAAAAGATCTTTGCAAGGATCCTTCAGATTCCTAAAGGTGTCATGAGGATCTTTGAATAATCCTAAAAAGATCCTTCATAAGATCTTGCCAAGATCCTCAAGGATTTAATGAAGATCTTTGAAGTATCTTAAAAAAAAACTTTGCCATGATCCTTAAGAATGCAAAAAGGATCTTTGAGGAATCTTAAGAAAATCCTTGCTGGGATCCTCAAGTTTTAATGAAGAAGATTAAGTTAATTAAAACCAAGTGTACTAATTGCTGAGAAGACTTTAAGATAAAAGCTAAAAAAGTCATGTTAGATTCATAAATAGGCTGTTAAGAATCCTACAAAAGAATCTCTTGGAGCATTTCTGAGTTTAACATGACTATTACATTGGAAGTCTGACAACTGCACAATTTAGCAATCAAAAGTAAAACCATCAATGCCATGTAACTGCACTGGAGTTTGGCCCTTACGGGAGCTCTACCTATTTAAGACTTCTGAGGTTAACCCAAAAGGTAACTTGAGAAGTCAGTTTCACAATTAACCTTGACTAATCCACACAGTCTTGAAAGATTAACCTGTTGCAAACACCTCAAGTAGATTGAATCTAAATCATGAAATTTTTCCACAGAATTGCTATGGAATCCCCAATTTTGGTTGAAAATGCTGTAAAGGCCATGGATTAAGCGGCAGGTATATTTTGCAGGTTGCAGGTTAAAACGACTTGTTTATTTGAATTGAAGTCTAACAAATCCCAATATAAAGCAAGCAACCTAAGCTAAATTAGGCTAACTGAAGTGCTATTCAAGCTAACCGAAGTGCTAAGTAGACTCACTGAGAATTAAAAGTCGATTTTTCAACCTGCAACCTGCAAAATATACCTGCCCTGGATTAAGTAATAATTTAACCAATTACAGTTACCCTGGGATATTTTCTTAATTTGCATAGAACACATGTTAACTTAGTCATGTTGGTAGTGCCTTAACACAGGACTAACATAGCCGCTTACGCCAGCACTTGCTGATGGTACAAAGACACATCTGCACACAATGTCAGAACAAGAAATACAAGTGAGTGACATCGTTTCCTTAACAGCCTGAAAACGTTTTCCCAGAATGTCCCTGTCAATGAAGGATTTAATCATTGGATCATCCTGTTCCTCAAGCTCAAATGAACAGATGTTCTCTTTCTTTTCGTACTTGTAAATGACAGCAATCCCAGTGTTCCTGACTAGTAAGTAGTACTGCACAATTCATACCTAGAGTAATGGATGTCCATTGCTTTAATCAACATCTTCTCAAAGGTGTAATTACACGATGGCGCGTTTGGCTTAGGAAGGAATGTTTCCAGAAATTTAAGTATGTGTGTCCTTGCAGATTTGAGAAATTGTGGGTTTTTTGGATAATGCCAAAAGAGTTTCCTCAAAAGTCTTTCTCCTGACCCTGGTTCCTTGACAAACAGGCTGTTCAGCTTCTGACGGATGCTCTTCACTGAACGAGCTACTGTGATTTTCACTCTCAGAACTCATTCCATTACTTTCGCTTGTAAATTCTTGATCTGAGTCTGGGCTTTCAGTGATTTTGTCTTCCATTTCTGATGCTGTCTCTGAGTGGCTAGCACCACTCTCACTATCTGAATATATAATAAAAATATACTGTTATATACCCATACAAAATTTATCTTAATTAGCGAAGCTGAAAGTTTTTTTTTTTTTTTATCATGATACATGTACATGTATTACATACATGTATTTCTGTCCAGACAAAACAAATTTATTTCAATGGCATCAATGAATAATTTTGCACTATTTACATACCCCACATATTACAATAACACTTCTGTATAATTGAAATTCACTTATTAAGTGGGATGCCTCTGGGGTAGGCTCGGTCGAGGAATGTTTAGACACAAAACTTTACTATTTTTGTTTAATTCTCGAAATGCTTTGCATTCTCCATACCATTTTTGACAAACCGCCTCATAATGTCCTAATAGGGAATTCGGAAAATTGGTAAGAGCCATTCCTATTGGTTGGCCTGGATTAATCAGAAAATGTTGATCCATTTTCCTTGGGTGTTCCCACTGATCAATGACAGGTCCGTTTGGCATAATGAAAGCATCCAAGGTGTTGCAAAAATTATTTCCCAGGTCACCCACTAAAAAATAATCCCGCAAAAAAACGGTGACCGGCTCAATGAAAATATTACCTGAGTGAATAAAGTGTGCTGTGCTAGCTAAAAAGAGGGAAGAAATCCACTCACCAATTTCGGTGTCTATTATCTGCATCCCATCAGCATTGGGTGAAAAATTTGAGTTTCCGTCTACATCGTCTGTCTCGGGATCGCTCAGTTGCTGAGTTGCCGTCGGTCTCATTTCAACATTTTTATCATTGCAAGTCGACGAATCCTCACTCCTTTCATACTCAGTTTTTCTCGTGCTTCGCTTGCGTTTTTTGTGAATTCTAATCATATTTTTTACTCGTTCTTCCCGTCTTCTAAGTTTCTGTCTGATCTTGTCAGTTACTTT
Organism: Stylophora pistillata; assembly: GCF_964205215.1. Lineage (NCBI taxonomy): Eukaryota > Metazoa > Cnidaria > Anthozoa > Scleractinia > Pocilloporidae > Stylophora > Stylophora pistillata. The sequence continues at coordinate 28,670,266 of NC_142523.1, forward strand.
TTTCAAAGAAGAGCTAGTATCGGAGGTGGAATCTTCGGTTGAATACTCCGATACATGTAATTTTACAGTTCTTCGTATTCTTTTTTTGGGAGACATCTCTCCTTCATGTGAACTCTCATGTCATCTGTCTTCTCATCCGAACTCTCATCATCTTTATCGGACTCTTTATCGGAGGTAAGTTGCTCCTGAACATGGAAGACTGGGGAAATTATACGAGCTGCTAGACGAATCCGAGCTGTTAGAGTTTGTACTCTCCAGCTCATCTGATGAGTCTTTTCCCGACATGATGAATACGTGTGCATTCGTTTTCAATGAAATCGCGGAAAATTTGACCGCGAGTAGGAAAATCTCACACTGGGCTCCAGTCGCTTCACGCGTGTCGCATCGAACAGTCATGCGCTCATTACTAGCAACGACCAAAAGGATACGTCACGGCGTAGGTGCGAACAGATGTTACGGCCGATCGAACTAAAGTTATTGCTGGTTGTCACTGCAGTGCGTCGATATTTAAGGGATTTGCGAAAGAAAATGGCAAAAAGCGAAGGGCTGTAGATTCAGAAGCTAATGGAGGATCAAGGTAAGTAGAAAATGCTAAAGATTATTTCAATTTACGGTCGTTATAAAGGTTATGTTTACAATTTTGCAAGCGATTAACATCGATTTGAGAATTCCTATTGTTTATTGAGTAGTCAGATTTTCTTGGTCAATTACAAAGTCGAGGGGGATTAAGTGAAACAAATTCTTTCAAGAGTACAGTGGCTGCGGTATTGTTGTGCGATCTTTTGTCGATCTAGGTAACAAATACCGGGAAGTTCACAATGGACCGTTGAATAAGAAAATCATACTTCGTTCTTCAAAGAACACAGACCAAGGCGGGGTATTCTGACCCACTGTGAGGCAGCTAAAAAGAGGCTGATTTCCAACATTTGCCACTACTTTAAATATCTTTATTGATATCATTAATTCAACTGAAAATAAGGCCATTAAATAAACAATGAGGTCTGTGAATTCGATTTATGAATACTCTTATCCCGGCATTTCGCGTCGTTAATACATAATTTTGGTCACAAGAAGGGGGGTTTGTTTTTTTCGTTGTAGCCTTAATCTGTTCTTTATACTTCATGAAAATATTCTCAGTTCAAATGCCTTTTACAAAAAATTTTCGTTTTTGAAATTCAACTCTAATTGTAGCGGCGTTTCAGCGGTTCAAAGTTTGCCAAAGTCCCATACATTTACTGTAATTTTAGCTTGGAACCATTAAAGTGCACCTAAACCCCAATTTTTTTTTTTGCTTAAAGGGGAACGCAGGGGTATTTGTGAAGTAATTTTGCATTATTGGCATGTTTTTTCTGTTTCGATTTCTGAGAACCTTTTTTGCTAGCCGTTCGTTTTAACCTAGTTATGTTTTCTGAAGTGAGAGCGAAAACGCGATTAGAATTCCGCCATCTTGAAAGGTAACTGCCTGCTCATAATTGGTCAGCGTGTATTCGTGTGACGTCAAATCGTCAAGAAATATGATCCTGGGGAGACTCGAAGGTGTGGACTTGTTTAGTGTACATGCGAAATATGGATTTATCCGAGTCTGCCCCTATTAACGATAGTTTTAACGACGGAGAAAGTACTACGAATAGCTTTTCCGTTCAGCCTTATCAGTTTGAGCCACGCAGGAACTCAGATAAAAGCGTGAGCGATAACGAGAGCATTTCGGGCGAGGAAAGCGAGGAGGAAAACACAAATCCGCGACTGGAAAATTCTGACTGGTATGTAACATGCGACTGCGATGTTTTCATACGATAATGTGTATGTACTGCTTCCAGTGTATTCGTACAATAAGAGAACGAATAAAAGATACTTAACTCAGGTGTGTACCCTTTTTTGGTATTTTGTTTTATTTGGCCCCGCAGTACGACTAAGTAGACGATTCATTTCATGCAGTGTGTGTAGATTCAAAGCTTTCCGTGTCGCTTTCGAGGTCAAGATTGTAATAGTACTGACAAGATCTAAGCGGTAGGATCCCAAAATCCCCGTTCGGACCAGCATGTATTTTTACTTGTACAAACTACGTATAAGTAAGTGAATACTTTATACACTGTCCATACCAATAAAAATATGTAATCCAAGAGCCTAAACACAAATTTTATTCCCTGAGACAGCGTCAGTTTATAATTTTTTTTTGATCGCGGAGCATTTTCTAAAATCTAGGTGTTCGTGTGGGAACTGCCAGGTTATGGGAAGAGTGGAGGCCTGTATTTGCTGTCAGGAAATAACGGCAGTGAAAAATAAAATTATTGCGGCAGTAACTAGTGGTGAATGTCAAGAGGAACCAAAATGCATTACGCAGCATCCAGGTTTTCATCCAGTTTGCCTAAACAGGTGGGTCCTACAGACTGCCTGGTATCAGTACAAGCAACAGTACAAAGATCCATATGATGGCCCTGAACATAAACTATTTCGACATATTGCCTACAGACAGCTGGCTCGGTGGTGCTGGGGAATACTGGGCAAGGAAATCCGGGTTGTTCTACCATCATGTGCAGTTATGTGTATACGAAACTTTTATCCTCCACCAGGGCCAGAAGAGTTTGCCTTTGAAGGTTTTCGATATGCTGACGAATGATTTGATGAAAAGTTTTATCTTACTTATAAACTAAAGCAGTGACATGATGTACATAGTTGCACAATAATATATTTTACAATCCATTGAACCCTTCTACAAAGGCCTGATTACAGAATAAGAAAATTAGTTATTTTTGCATTACTCCTTCCAGTACTCTGTTTGTGATATGCTCCATTTGTTAGTTCATTAGTTTTTCTTTAAATATAATTGCCAATGATGAACACAAGTGCTTCTCTGAACTATAGAGATTTGTGATGGAATATTGTATTGCATTCATTAACCAAAAGTAAATCAGTGAATTGATTATTAAAGAAGAGCTATCTAGTTTCTCCTACTTCTATGAACAACCTCCGGGCTCCTTCTGACAACTTTAAACTAGTATGTCTTTAATATATAGTTTTTAAACAGAAAATTTGAACATATATGAACATATATGAGAATCCCTTTGAGCTAAATCACCAAACAAACACATTCTTTGTGGCTTTTAATTTACCTATTAAATCTTGAACAATGGTTATCAATGATGTCTGCCTTCGGAGGTGTTGGCTCTGTGGCTATATTTCTCGGTAAAAGAACAGGTATTGTTTGAGCAATTCTGTTTCCCGCTTCACATCGTTGAACAACCTGAGCGAGTAAATCTCTCAAATATTCGTAGGATTTCTTTTCAGTTACAGGTTTTACAACCCATCGCTTGTTTGCCTTGGGAAAGCAAAGTTTGTAGCGTGCCAGGCCTTCCTGTGCTCCCAACTTTATTACAGCTTGTCTACGGCCAGTGTTGTGATTATTGTCAATAGCAGTAAGCTGGGTCCTAGCAACCATGCCCTGGTATGAGAAATGCTCACGTTTAGGGCAATACTTAAGCATCATGGAGTGATATACCTCTAATCTACCTGTGTGGCAGAAGTCAGTAATCTTAGCAATATCCTTCAACAATTTAGTGTTTAGGACCACTTCCTCTAAAGCTAAGAAAGCTTGACTGTTTGGCTTAAGCCAACAGACTTTCTTGGCTTCAGAGGGAGAAATTTGTTGATGACAGCATTGGTGGAAATGAGTATTTCCTGACCAGATGTGCTTATTACAGATGTGATTTAAGAGGGACTTCCATTTTTCTTGAAGAGCCAAAACATTACCATTGCAGGTTGCAGCAGACCACCATAGGTGGTTTGAGATTGATTGTATCCATGGTGAGAGGTCCTCACATCCCCTTTCATTTGCCTTATGAGTCAGCTTCTTTACCACCCACTTGGAGAGATGCCACGCATCATATTGGTGTTTGATGTTTGGGTGATCTTTGGCCATGGAACTGGTGATAGAGACATGGCGATCTGTTGCAATCCTACTGATGGTGATATCTTTTCCTTCAAGCATTTCTATGCACCTCGTAAATCCTTCTTTCTCCATTGCATTAGAAGATGTGACCTCAGTGACTTGAACCACCTGAAATGCCACCACATTACCAGTGTCCTCATCCATAAAAGTGTAAGTGCCATACTTTGCAGAATGGCCTGGACTGTCACAGCGACCGTCGCCATTAAGATTAACAACACCCCTGGCAGTGAGAATCTCAATTTGCCTCCTACTTTCAGCTTCCCATGCCTCATGAATAACAGGGAACAAGTACTTTTTCTGTGTGTCATAAAAGACACTTTCACTGAAAAATTGAAGATTAAAGCATGATGCCCACTGGCTGATTGCAGTAAAAGTATTACCTGTAAACAAAATAGCAGCAGACAACAATAGATTTCCCAGGGGTTTCCGTTTCACTACTGGCTGTGAATCCCACTTTACTGTATGGCCACTGTTACAACTCAATTGAACTGATAACATGCTACCAGTTGTTTTCCTTTCACAATCGATTATTATATCTCCACAACTGGGGCACCTTTTCAGCAATTTATTTATGGATGACTCAAAGACAACATATTTCTTTTCAGAGTCTGGGGTAATGTAGTCTCTCTTGGATTCTTCTTCAAATAATGTGTCATCCTTGATATCCTCTCTGGTGAAACTATTTACATTTAGTGGCAAATGCCAATTTGGGTCCTCAAAGTCATCATCCTCATAATCATTGTCATCATCACTTTCATCCATCTCATTCTCTTCGGTAACAGTGTTAGGTATCACAACTTCCACCTCAGGCAGAGGGGGCCATGAGGTAACACTGGAACTGTCATCTTCATAAGTAGGAAAGACTACATATGGGGGAGCATGCATAGCATAATTATGATCATTGTTAACTTTCCATCCTTCAGCATTAATGACTGAAGGTTTTGAAAGAGGAAAAATGCCAGTTGTAGTTTCATCTATCGGTAGGGAAACTTTTTCGGTTGCATTTGCCTGGGTCGGAGGGGGAGACTTAGTCCTAACTCTAGTAGTCATGGCAGCATCTTCAAACTCTGTTTGTATTGCCTTACTTTTGAGGGTAAGAGGTTGAAGACAGCACTGAATTCCAACATCGCACTTCATTGGACTCCAAGAGAAGGATTCTGAATTTTCAGAAACAACAACTTCCTCATTACTTACTACTCCTTCTGTGGAAGCATTCTGATCGTTTGTAGCGGCCAGTAATTCCGCGACATCCTGATACGAAACAATGACAGTATATTTCGTTTGTTATGGAAACTTTATTTCTTTTGGAAAAATACTTATGTAAATTTATATATCTAGCCCCACATCCAGAGAGGACAAAAAGTGAGCCCGTTTTATAGTCCAAAAGGGGGAATTTTTAGCGTCGAGAAGGTACAATTACGTATGAAGATGCATGGAGCAAGATAAATAATTATTATCTTCCTCGTTTTGTAATTCGGTGCAGAGAAATGCTCTGTCGTGAGATTACGGTCCTTTCTTATTCACAGAGAGTGAGAAATTGTAACATATTGCGTTGAAGAAATCATCTCGTAAATGGCAATAATCAAAACAAAAGCTTTAACTAACTTCTTGATGCATTCGTCGATCGCGGCGATTTTCGCTTGACAATCGGGGTTTCTTTTTAGCAGATTGTGAAGCATAGTCAAATATAGAAGGCACAGCATCCTCCTTTAGCCGGCGTTTATACTTTTGCCCAGTGATCTTCGCTTGAAGATTCGACTGAAAACAGCTTGCCGAGAAGTGATCACTACAGACATAGTTGTAATTGGTACATCCAGGAACACAGCAGTTCACCATTTCGTCGAACTTAAAAATAAACTAGCTCTACAATCTCAAAAACGTATCAGTGCGAAGTGTTATTACTTTTAGAAAGTCCCGCGAAAAGGGTATTGACGATCTGACGCAACAGCGGACTGCTGACCAACTTAATATGGCTCATAAACATCCAAGATGGCGGAATTCTAATCGCGTTTTTCGTTCTCACTTTAGGAAACATATCTACGTTAAAACGAACGGCTAACAAAAAGGGTTACCAAAAATCGAGACAGAAGAAACAGGTCAATAATACAAAATTACTTCAAAAATACCCCTGAGTTCCCCTTTAACGAAATAAGCTTATTTTTGGAGTATTTCTGTGCAAAAATGTTTTTATTTGCTCAAATCTTCAATTTTCTATGCCCAGTCAAAATACGGAAAATCGGCCTCCATCTTGCCCCACGACCGAGTTTAAAGAAGAATGGCTCTAGCGGGTAATGTGACGTCAAATCGAGAACACGAAAGTCTGCATCTCACACATTTTCACTTGTTTGAGAAGATTGTCGTCGATATTGTCCGAAATATGCCGACTAGGTGTGTTGTATGAAGAATGTATGAAGCGCGATACCCTCTTGCAAATTTCGCACGTTGCTACGTCCTTCTACAACACACTTAGTCGGCATATTTTCGGACAATTATCGACTACAACCTTCCCAAACAAGTGAAAATGTGTGAAATGCAGACTTTCGTGTTCTCGATTTGACGTCACATTACCCACTAGAGCCATTCCTCTTTAAACTCGGTCGTGGGGCAAGATGGCGGCCGATTTTCCGTATTTTGACTGGGCATAGAAAATTGAAGATTTGAGCAAATAAAAAAATTTTTGCACAGAAATACTCAAAAAAATAAGCTTACTTCGTTAAGCAAAAAAAATTTTTTGGGTGTAGGTGCACTTTAATGCATTTCCACGCAAAGCAAACTGCACTGGCTTTAGGGGTTTTTCACTTTTTAGCCTAAACATAGTAATTTTAGCCTATACACAGTATCTGTCAACTATCACATGGGATACACATTAATTATTTTGAATAAAGGTAAGAAAATCTTATCAAGATTTAAGCTCTCAAGCTGACCCGTGAGAGAAAATTTAACTTGTAGTTAACCATACTGTCCATATTTCAGTTAAAAATGGACATTTCGCGTTAGTGAAAACACAATAACACTCGCTTTAAGCATTCTTACGTGGTTTGACATTAAATTTCTTGAGAATGCTTGAGGATTCCGTCGTGGGGTAACCTAGAGAAATGAATTACAGTGAGATGATTTAAATAGCATTCAAAAAGTTACTGCACTTACTGCTCGAACTTTAAGCAGAATCCATGATTAACATAATGCTTATCTTGTTTTATTGTCTTAATCAGCTTCTATTGAGGAAGAGCAGAAGAAGCTAGCTAAAGCAGTTGAATCAAGTTACCAAAAAGAATCACTGTCAAGGTAAATATAAACTACAAGACAAATTAGATTGGACATAAGGTTGGAAGTCTTTTAAAAAATGAATAAATAACTCCTCCACACAAGGACCTAGTCTCCTAACTGAGCATTTAACATTCACCCTTAATTTTGCTGAAAATCAGGTCTTTTGCAAGAAGTTCACATGGCCAAATGTTGATAAACAATCATGAAGTTCAATTACTTAAAATTTTCTTTGTTTTGGTATGTACACTTGTTTTGAAGGCTGTGCATGGAACTTTCTTAACACTTTGTGTCCAAGGACTTAATATTTTATAACTTCTGGACAATTATGTAGAGTTAACACCAAGAAACTGGATTCCTTTTTGCAGACATTTATCTTCAAAGCATTTGCAAGAAGCTGAATGCTGTAATGTAAGTATAATAATCTGTTGTTTTATGATGTTTACTGATTGCTGCTTTCTCCAAATGTTAAGTTTAGTTGAGGAGATTTCAGAAGGCCATGGCCATGCATAAATTGGTGGATGTTGATGTACTTGATATAGACGTGTAACGCCCAGTTGTATTATGTTTCTTTTAAATTAGAAAACATAACTTAACGCAGATTTGAAACTAGGACACATCCTGTCTAAACTGCGGTCGTTAATATTCAGAGTTTACTAATTGTGTATTCCAGGGCCTGTCTGAAATTGTGAGAAGACTGCAGGTATTAGATGGTAAAGTAGACCTCTAGTTAAAACAAGGGCGTGACCAAAATAGGAAGTTAAACACCATGGGCCAAAGCAGGAGTGAGACACCAAATCCCAAAATAAAAGGTGAGGTGAGACCAAATTCGTGTTCGCCTTTTACTCTTAGTATTTGAATGACAATGGAAGCTCCCCTTACGGACACCCATATTACAGGCACATCTTCAGTCTAAATTCTGAACAAAAACTTCTTCCATAATACATGTACAGTATCCTTCATCAGCATGAGGAAGGCTGTTCTTAAGGTGTCCATATTATTATTACAATAGAGGGTTGACTGTGCTGAACTACAAAATTATGCACATCTCTATATTAAGCAACCAGTTATTTCACCTGCCTCTGGTGATAACTCAAACTGTATTTCACCTGCCTCTAGTGACAACTCAAACTGTAGTCAGTATAAAGATAAATTAATATCTGAGGAGCAGTGTTATTTGGCCTATCATCAATAAAGTGATATGGCAATCTTTAACAATTTTATTAATGACTTTTTTAACATAAATCTGTTCACAGTCACCGAGCAGCTCTTTAGTTGAAAGTGGCAATGAAGCCGACGATGAGAATAGTTCAATTTTGTAAGGAAAACTGCTTATATTTTATTACATAATTTGGTTATAATCTCTTGGCTTGTCATGTATGTCATTGTGAAATCGAAGTTCTCAATGTTTAAGTGTAAAATTATCATACCTTTTATCAAGTCGAATCTGAGAAGGGTCTATATAAATGCATCATTTTCAAATGTGTGGCCTTTTCTTCTTCATTTTTGATAATTTGGGAAGATTTCTTTGTAACAAAGTATTATTTTTTCAGGCATTTCTCTCCAGTAATTCACATTCAAATTTTGTTACTATGGATTAAAATATTTACACAAATTTCCATTGAATTGCAAAGCACGGAATATGAAATAAAAAGAATGAATGGTAGGTCATATAACACATGAAACATGCTGGAATCAATTAAAATTGGTTCTCATTAACAAATTTCAGAAAATGCTTAATTAGGGGAAGAGATTTTTCTTCGTGAATCAGTAGGAGGAAATGGGCAATCATTAGGGGTTTCTGTATGCAAAGGTTTACCATTGTTCTTTCAGTGTCTGTAACAATGATTATTATTGTGGGCATTGAAAGAGCCTGATTCCTAATCTGGTCACTTGCATTTTACAGCGAGCAGGAATCGACATTTTAGGGATACCAATATATTTGCACTTTTGAGGACAACCAATGTTGAATGACACAACCCTTGGGGAACAACATTAATTGACAAAAAGTGATAATTATATAATTATGTTGGCTACATTTTGTAATGAATCCATTCCTCTGTGTAGTTATCATCATAATGCCCAATTGTCATAATTGTCATAAGTCGAGATCCCTTCTTAGATTTTGCTTTTAAGGAAATACTGTTTTATTCTATTCATCAAGTTGATGGCATGCTGCCCCCAGTAAACACAAAGTTGGGTCGGAAAGCACTGGATCTGAGACAGTCTTGTTAATTAAAAGTAAGTATCATCATAGTGGCTTTAAGAGGCATATTATAGACATCTGTGTTGTCGAGTCTTGAGACCTACAATTTAGTCTCAATAAAAACTCAATTTAAAGAGAGGAATTTGAAGTTTGTTACCACATGAGAATCCATCTTTTCAACAAAATTTCTGAGATTGTAAGGAAACAATTGAAAGGTAGTGTCAATATCTTCATTCCAACTAACCTGTACACGTAAGCTATAAGTTGCTGTTCGCGCATGACATATGTGGTTTGCTTTTAAAGTATTTTAAGCAGGAGATTTGTTCAAGAAGTTAATAAAGTAAAAAGAATTGTTATTGTCACAAGTCTATAAAGATTTGTTATTAGTTTTAATGTCATTACCTATGACAAATTAAAATTATTTAATTGTCTAACATTTTGTTTCATTTTTTTCTAGGATGCATTGTCATGAAATATTCCCAGAAAACTGTTGATAGACACTGGAATGAAATAAGAAGGGCTATAAACCAAAAGTGTAACGATTTAAGAAAAAAGCATGTACATGTAGATTAATTTTGTATTACAAATTCGCTGAATAATCTTGATATAAAAGTAAAGATTTACTACTGCGTATTTCAATAACATGCCAACTCAAAAATTCAAACCTCAACTGACAAATGCATTTTTCACTACTGTCAATCAAATGTTCGGTGGCTCCTCCCAGCTTCCAACTACTGTCGAGTACTGTTTTGTTGTCTGAACGGTGCTCATTGATTTGATTACCGTGCCCTCGGCTGTAGTCGGAAGCTGGGAAGAGTCGCTGAGCACAACATTTGGGAGGCCAGTAGTAACTTCGGAGGAAAGAGAGATTGATAATCATCAGGTACGTTGTAGTACATTTCTTAACATTAAGGGCATGTCGATCTATCCTAAGAGAAAGATAAAAGAATCAGCAAGGATGGGCTCCAGAATTGGCTCAATTTGTCCGAAAACGTTTTGTTTTTTGTTTTTTGTTTTTGTTTTAACTTAAACACCTCTTGAAGTGGATGCATTTGAAGGAGCTGTGGAGCTTTTGTAAACGCTGATGTGTCTGCTCTTTGCATTTTTGGCAAGGAAATAAGACAGTAATGCGCACGCTCAATGAATGCACTTTTTCTGTTGACGTCCCCAGATCCACTTGTTTTCACTTTTATGATCAGTGAGTATAAACTATTAACCGAAGTAGGGGTGGGTAGCAGTGGATATTTACTGAGCTGCAAATGTTTACGCATAAATTAAAACAGTAAGATAATACAACACTTAAAGATGATTTTAACTCACTAACTCCTGAAACGAATGCAATATTTTCGGGTGCATATCTTGCATGAGTTGTTCTCAGTTAAATGGCGAAGGATTTTCAAAGTTGAGTTGCCATCTACAGCGCATCTTCAATGCTATGCACCGTTTCACCAAAACCAACCACCCCTCTCCCCCCACCACACACACGCACGCACACACACACACGCACACACACACATACACACACACGCGCGCGCGCACGAACAAACACACACACAACCACATTTTTTTTAGAAGCTATGTAAGCTTTTAAATATCTTCAGGATGGTACATTTGAAACTATTGACACAGATGGAGATGGTGGTATTTCACCAGATGAGTTGGCGGAAGGACTTGATATCTCTCTGCTAATTGCTAAACGATATGTGGTCGCTTTTGACACGAATCGAGACAGAGAGCTTGATTTTCAGGGTAAGACAAGAACTAAAATTCATATACACTAAAAGCAGTCCCTTTGCTCAGTGCGAATCCTTTATTACCCAATGCAAGTCTGTAAATATCAAAGAAAATGATGTCTCCATATTCTCGTTCCCACAGCCATTCGGTTGCTCTGGCTACGCGACCAAAAGAAAAAGGAATCTGGAAACGAGAATGAGGTTCTTATTTTTTTACGATGCCAATCTCTGTTAACTCACACAGCGGAATGCGCCGCTTAAAATTGTCTCAAGGCCTAAAACTATCCCCAAATTAAACTTATTTTGCAGTATTTTCAAACTTACCACTACATGAACAGTGATGCTATAGTTAAACCTCAATAAATGGGTGTAGCTTACAAGAAAGTGCCAGGAAGTACCCACAAAAAGATTTACATATCTATGCATGGTGTACAACTTCAAGCTCTATTTGGTCGTAATAAATACTATAAATGCAGCTATTTGGGAGATGTCTGAGCTTTGATCTTAATGTTTCTTACTCACAAACCTGTTAAACAACAATTAAAACATGGCGCGAATGAGCTTCCTAATAAGGCTACGTTCACACTTGGTGTCCGAGCATTAGTGATGGCGAACTTCCCGTTTAACTGATCGCGAGTTTTGAGATTTTCAAGGGATTTAATATTCCGCTCCGTCCCGATTGAGATAGACTTCTAGGTGCTTTAAATGAAGAGTAGATCTACGGAAGGATACTTGATTTGGAAAGCGATGGTCTTCAACACCTTAAAGCAACGGAAGGAGATCTGGTGAACAGTCTGGTGAATGATACTGCGATTTGCACACGTGATATGACTTCACTGGAGCTTTACCAATTTCGGACCATTCTTTGGCCCGGTAAATATTTTATGTGGTAACGGGTTAAGTCGCCCGATAGCCATTTCTACTGTTTTTCTTTTAATTTTTCGGGTAACATGACTCAAATTTCGGGCGACATGACTCAGGCCTTGAACAAGAGGCCATTGTTATCATGGCAACAAGAGTGCTGCAACCTTAAACATGGGTATTTCTGTGCATCCCCCCGAGTGCCTAACTGCATGCAAAATTAGAAGGGGTGTTGAAAATTTTCATTTCCTAAGATGTTTGACTCTTGGAGAGACTTGTTCTTGACTACTGTCATTTATTTAAACTTGAGGAGAATTTCTAAAATTAAATACCGTACTTCCTCGAAAAATGTTGGGTAAAAGAGGGGGCATTTATTGTAGGAAGGGTGCCTAATCAAGGGGGGCACTTGTTATTCTCCTGTAATGACTCTGCTGTAGGTTTAAAATGATCTAAAGTGGCAATAGAAACAGGTTTTTCTTGTATCCCTACGATTTAGGTGAGTTAAGGACAAGGGAGATTGCTTTATGAACTATGTGGCTTGGGGGTGGGGGGGGGGTGGGTGGGTGCTCATTGGAGTGTGGGCACTTATTTGAGGAAATCCAGTATAATTTTTATTAATCAATCATTTAATAGTGTGAGTAAGCTTCAGTAGTTCTTGTTACAATGGCTATGATCTTTAAGATCTTCTTTTGTCAGATTTTCTTTCTTTTGAAGACAAGTATTCTGATCTTTTCCCACTCATGTTGGCCTTGATAATGTGATTGACCTGTTACATGAGAAAGTGAAAGTGAAAGTGAATGATTCGATACCTTAATAGCAGCATAGGCTGAATTGCTAAGGTGTACAGTGTTACTAAGGTTGAGATCGGACGTCAGCATTATCAGGCGCCTCTGGCAGCCGCTTTAGTCCATGTAACGACCTCACCTTTTTCCCCCACACATCCCACCCCAGGGGAGGACATCCATCACACAGTAATCTCGTGTGTGGGAAATTAACGTCTCCTACCCCTAACCCTGCAGGAGACGGGACCTCCATTTATTCGTCCTTATCCGAGAAGACTAGAATATCTAACCATTTCACTGATGTTATAGAAAGGTAGCAAATTCTCCTCAGTTATTTTAAGACCATGAGTATTGGTCCGGCCGGGGCTCGAACCCTCGACCTCCCGCACAACACAATCCGGCGCTCTAACCAATTGAGCTAACCAGGAGGCGGTTAGCTCACTATTTCTCCTGGCAAAACAAACAAACAAACAAACAAATATAAACAACAACAACAAAATTAATGCTGAAAAAACACTTTTTGTACATCAGGGAAAATTGTTGCCCAATCATTGAACCCTTCGATGCCTTAGGCTGACTAAAATATAATTTCTCCCTACAATATCAACCCTGAATCAAACAGTAAGGTAATGAGAATAAAGGAAATGATCACCAACAATACAGAAGCTCTTGATTGTTAATATGGAGAATATGCATACTGATGTCTACCAAAAAAAAAAATTATGGTAGGCTAGCAAATAATAATCAACTTACTACCAAAAATTGACTGTCTCAAATGCTCTTTGGTGTGAAGAATGCTGTTTGTTGTGATAAATTACTGTATGCAAAGGAAAAGACAGAAAATTTCTCACCTGCATCATCAGCATCAGTTTCAAAGTCGTAGTGTTTAAACTCATGTGCATTTTGACTGAAGTAAACTATTCTGAACACAGATTTTCCATTGTTCTTCACTTCATTTAGGTCACAAGCAACCACATTTTCCATATCTATTGAAGTCTTAACAAAAAGGGATTTTACAAGTTAGTATTAAAAGGAAGAGGTAACAGGACAAATCAGATAAGAAAAAGTTAACATTGTACTGAGGGGGACATTGGGGTTTCCAGTGTTGGGGTGCCGACTCTTTTTTTTTTTAATGGAGTATTGTGGTGTAGAACAACTTGCATTCTGGTTTTGCAGTGATCTCAAAATTTACGGTATATGATGTTTGTAATTTCAAATCAACAGTTTTTGGTGAAATAAACCATTCCCAGTGTTTCAGTTTATTCTTTTGAACAAAATATGCGATACATTTGAGTTAAACTTTAATTAACATTAGCCAACTAGCCCCAGGCCACGTTTGTTAATATTTCACTTGACTTATGGACCTCTACAACACGCACTATCAGCCAGCCAAAGACCGGCACCTGGTAAAGATGAGTGAAACCAGACCAGATAAATCCTGAGGCTTAAACTATATCATGGTGTCGGTGTGTGTTGATAATATTTCTTGCAGTGATGCGGTGTTTATTCTATTTTGTTTGCAATGTTGTGGTATTCAGAACACTCCATGTTCCCCTCTGTACTTGAGGCAACAGCTCATGCAGCTAGAGTTTATCTTGGTAGCATGAATTGACTTTTATTTCCCCCCCCCATCCCCTCCTTAGATTGGGATGCCAGTACACCACAAGGTTTCAAGGTTTCCCTGCAGCATTTGATCTGAGGCTCACACTCTATTCTCATTACTTGTCTGTGTTGGTCACTCATGGGTGAGGTAGAAAGGGTAGTTAAGGACCTGTCTACCTGTGGGGTGAGGCAGAAAGGGTAGCTAAGGACCTGTCTACTTGTGGGGTGAGGCAGAAAGGGTAGCTAAGGACCTGTCTACCTGTGGGGTGAGGAAGAAAGGGTAGCTAAGAACCTGTCTACCTGTGGGGTGAGGCAGAAAGGGTAGCTAAGGACCTGTCTACCTGTGGGGTGAGGCAGAAAGGGTAGCTAAGGACCTGTCTAACTGTGGGGCGAGGCAGAAAGGGTAGCTAAGGACCTCTCTAACTGTGGGGTGAGGCAGAAAGGGTAGCTAAGGACCTGTCTACCTGTGGGGTGAGGCAGAAAGGGTAGCTAAGGACCTGTCTACCTGTGGGGTGAGGCAGAAAGGGTAGCTCAGGACCTGTCTAACTGGCAAAATGCAGTCAAGTGGAAACCTGCATATTTTTTTGTTTTGCAGCCATGACCAAAATATTTGATCAGCAGGGATTTGCTAAAGCAAAGGCATAGAAAAAACCAGGAAAGATTTATTACTCGACGTTTCGGGGTCATCGTGACTCCATTATCAAGAGACTAGTTTAAAAAAACATGCAAATAAGGAAAGGTACAAGAATAGCATAAATTAGACTGAACGGCTTAAACAAACACCTTGGCGCGGATGGAATCCGTTTGCACGTTCAGTGTTGGCTTACGCATGCGAATATACAAGCTCGAAGTTAAGCGTGACTGTCCAACCAGTGTTCGTTAGCCCTAAGCTCGATCAACAGCTTAAGCAACACGAAATTAAGCCCCCTATTGTTAACCAACAATGTATCGTTTATGAATTTAAATGTAACCTGTGTGATGCAGGGTATGTGGGCTATACTCGTGGTCACTTACACGAGCGCGTAGAAGGGCACAAAAGGAAATCATCTTCTATCTACAAACACTACCACCTCCAGCACAATAGTGAAATGCCTGAACGCTTGATCGAGCAATTCAACGTCATCACGAAATGTAACGGCAAATTTGATTGCCTTGTTAATGAAATGTTGTATATTCGCATGCGTAAGCCAACACTGAACGTGCAAACGGATTCCATCCGCGCCAAGGTGTTTGTTTAAGCCGTTCAGTCTAATTTATGCTATTCTTGTACCTTTCCTTATTTGCATGTTTTTTTAAACTAGTCTCTTGATAATGGAGTCACGATGACCCCGAAACGTCGAGTAATAGACCAAAATATTCTCTCCAAATTTGAACAGATGTACTGTCAGTGATAATACTTACAAATTTTTGTTTTCCCCAAAACTTTTTTGCTGACTTGGGTTGAAGTACTGGGTCAATTTCTATCTTCTCAAGAGAAACTCCTGGAGGGCAACAGAGAAAGTGATCAATAAAGAAGTTAAATGAAATACAAAAGGAAAAAAAAATGGAATAAAACAAGAAAAAATGAGATGAGGTGGTACCGGTGGGGAGAGCATTCCTCCCACTCTGTAGAGAGGGGAGGGGGAGTGTAACATTCAATACTTGTTTAAATATGTTTGAGTTTAGAAAAGGTTTAGAACTGAGATACACTGAGGAGGGGCTTGGAAATTAAGCAGACTTTGAACTTGACATGATTTGCAATATTTGCTGCTGAGATTGCATTTCTTGTGTCAATTTCACATGCTATTGAATATTGATTGAATTCTCTTGACCAATCAGATTTTTTATAGTAAGATGTATTGGCTGAAAGTCAGTGATGAAAGGTCAACAAAGTAAATATCTGTGAATGACTTACCGAGCTGTATCTCTGTCACAGTCCTCAGCTTTTGCAGCATGCTGACCCTGTATGACTGAGGAGTAAATAATATTTTTTTTTTCTCTAAACAAGAGTGCATGTTAAGCAACAAACCAAGACAACATCTGCAATAATAGAAATATTGGGCAGTCAGAAGGGCAATGCAAAGGAAAACATTAAAAAAAAAAAATTATACTTTTATTCAGAATTTTTCCATTATGGTTGTAATGGTGCCACATCTTAACTTCAGCATAATCTAATTTATGTGAGCAGCATTGAGTCCCAAATGAAAACTTAAAGAATTTGCCCTCAAGGTTGTTCATGCACACTGAGACCAAGAAAAACAAAGTTTTTAGATGTAATTGCAGAGCTATTGTCCTGCCCATCAGATTATTTTGTTTTGCCATAACTATGTCCTCACTGCCATAACTGTTGTGGTTTGCTTAAACCTTTGACCCTAACAGTGACCAGCATCAAATTTCTCCTTAAATAATTATCACCCCTGAATCACACAGTGAGGTCAGGAGAATAAAGCAAATGATCACCAACTAAATAAACTCTGATTGTTTGACAAATTCTCTTTGTCAGCACTTTAGGAAATGTAGAGAGAACAGTATGGAGAATATGCATACTGATGTTAGGGTGTAAAGAGTAAAGGTCCCTATTAGGTGTTACACTTACCATGTATGCATAGTAAGTGTAAGCTTGGAACCGAATATTAGGCTCTTCCCTTTCTTCATCATGATTCCGTTTTCCTACAATTATATCAACAAAAAAGCCAAATTGCAAGTCAATCTCCAATCAACATAATTGTATTTTTTATTTCAGACCCAATCATTTGATCCAACTTGGCTATATTATTTAGTATTATTTTCACAATTTAATGTCAAAATAGGAATACTGTCTGTTTTATTTCATATTTATCTTTTTGGTCCAGTCTCCCAGTTTGTTCAGAAGTGTTGGTATTAAACGAAAAAAACAGTGTGACTCAGAAGCCTAAAAAAAGAGCAATTTGCAAACTGATTACACTCAGTCTGCTGTGAGCCAAGCAGACTGCAAGAACCAACAGTGATGCCAAAATGGATGTACAAAAAGAAGTTACTGCGAAAAGACAACACTTATAAACTTAAGTGTAAAGTGGGCTAATTAAAATCTACTTACGGCCAAGTCTGATGAGACAGAATTCCATTGTTCCCATGCTTTCTAGGGTTGCATTGAGACTAATGGGAACCCCTGGCTCTGACTGTTTTTCCAAGACATATGCCTTGGCTATGTTGAGTTAAAAAAGAAAGGATATTAAAGAACTCAGAATCAAACAACACTTATTGTAAAGAATCTGCCAAAAAGAGCAGTGAATCTTCTTGAAGTTTGTTTCTCTATACAAGGTATTTAATGCTTCACTCTGTCACTAAGCCACAGAAACTCCATAGTGAGCAAGGCCCATTATGAAGTAGTTTTGGTTTTCAATTAATTTTAATACTTGTAGTGCATGGTGGGAATTAAATAACAAAATAAAGGAACTATAATTATAACAATGGCATTTTAGCAGTGGTTATTCAATGTGGTGGCTTTCTTGTCCACTGTTTCCTGGTCAAATTGGAATTTTGTAATGTTGGTTTTTGTGGAAGGGAGGAAAACTGGAGGATCTGGAGAAAAATCACTGAACCAAGGATGAGAACCAACAACAAACTGAACCCACATGTGATGCCAGCTCTTGGAATTAAACCCAGGCAACAGCGGTGGGAGGCCAGGACTCTCCCTACTGTGCAATTCCCAGCATTCCCATGAGACTTTCAGCATGAAATTGACTTGGGAAACCTTAAGCACTACATATTTCTGAAATATTTTATTATTGAGAAAATGTTTTTGATTCTTAAAAATATTTGAGCTTACACTGTTACTATGATCCCTGATGAAGGTTTGTGAGGCGTTGGTTTAGTAGGACTGGCATCTTTCTAGAAATCGTAATGATCAGCAAGGAGTTAGAGAACAACATAATATTTATTTTAGACTTCATAGTTATAAGGTACTTGGTGTGTTTAGAAGCAGTGAAGCAGCAAGGTAAATATTATAATTATCTACCACCAGCCACCGACATTGAGGTAAGTGGTTGTTTTAGTATAAAGTAAAACAACTAATTTAAAAGATAATACAGTTCAAAAAGATGATTTTACATGTTGCTCTGTCATTTATTCTTGCAATGATTACAACATTTTCTGGTGTAAATCCTGCCTGAGTTGCTAAGTGAATAACAAAGGAAATCTGGAGTTTGAGTTGCCAATCAGAGTGCACCTTAAACACTATCCACTGTTTTAGTGTAAATAATAATAATAATAATAATAATAATAATAATACACACTATTGAGCTGAAACATGTATTGCAGAGATTACCCTCCTGTCCATCAGTTTACTTCTTGAAAAGGGGACTGGGGGGACAAGTGGACTAACCATATCAATCTTGGAGGGGGGGGGAGATGATAGGGGGAGGGGATAGAGGGGGAAAATGGGAGGGCAAGGTGGGGACTGATAATCCCAAGGGGAGAGGGAGAAGGGGGGATGGGAAAGAGGATAGAGGGGGAAGGCCAGAACAAAACCCTTAGAGGGGTGGGAAAAGGAGAGAAAGGGAAAGACAATCCTAAGCCTCTGGGTTTTGGCAATTAAGGTACAGTGTATATATGCTAAGCTGGGAACAATCATGTGGGCATGGTGTTTTTCAACATCTAATCAGCAAAACCAAGAGCAAAGGGGAAAGTTCATGGTTCGTGATAAAAGGAAAGGGAGGAAAGCTACCAAAATATAACACTTGTTTAGTAGTAGTAGTAAAAAAAACACAATTGGCTCAATTCTTCTAAAGAAAATGTCAATTTTTCCTAAGTTACCTGAACCAAAGCCAGACAATTGAAAAAAAAAAATTGTAATTGTCTCCCTGTTCTCAAGCGCTACAATACAAAGAAAATTGGAGAGAAATATTGATACACAAACACCTAAGAATAATTAAGAGGCTGAGAAACTTGATACTTTATCAAAGAAGCAAATTAAAATGACTGGTGCAGATTCATGACTATATATCATGATACTGTACATGAATCTTATTCGTATTCTAGACATGTACACCTTATTCCATGGTTTCACATAATTATAATACTTGCAGATAGTTTTCAGGTTGTGTAGTGGTGTTCAGAGTCCCCAAGTGGCAAGGAAAAACACAAACAATAAGCAAAATGTCTACTTGTATCATTTGTGAAGCTTGATTGAGTGATCGAGGTACCAGAATCTCTTACTCCACTGCTAAATTTCATTTTTGAGTTTTTTTGGCTTCTCAAGTTTTCAGATACATCCTATTAAAATAGTCTTTCTGAAAATGATATCAATCAAATGTGGCCTGTGTGAAAGATGAAAAACATAAGAAAAGCCATTGCTGGAAATGAGCCAATAATACCATAATCTACAAGTATGGTAAGTGTACACCTCAGCTTAATATTAAAAGGGAGCTAAAAATGTAATAAAATTAAATAATGAATGAATGAATGAATTTCTTATTTACATTGCGCCCTTTCTATACAATATTCAAAGGCGCAGTACCCCCCATCAATTTGATAGACATTACCTAATCAATAGAGTGTTTCTGTCAAGGAACTACCGGCTGATAGTTGCCCCACAGAAATTTGATGTTTTTAAAACAAATATGCTAGTTTTAAGAACATCAAATTTCCAAGGGGCAAGTATCAGACTGATAGTTCCGAGACATAAACACTCTATTGTTTTTATTGTTCACCAATAAATTTTCTTACGCACCTACAGCTTGTCACAAATGTCAATAATTCGCAACTGTACTTTGGCTAAATAATACGTTATACCTGTCAGAATTGAAAAGTCACCGTTTCTCCGATCTTCCTAACTTCGCGGACGTCAAAGTATTCAAAACTTTTCACAGATGAGTACTATCGATCCAGGTATTTTCTGCGGATGGGCACTATCCAGCCGGGTATTTTCCGTGGGCGGGCACTATGGGCTGATAGTGTCTCTCCACGGATGAACACTTAAGTGCGTCACATGATTGATTTAAACAAATAAGAACCGGAGAAAATTTAGTGGTGAACTATAAACAAAGATAGACCACAACACTGGGCACTACGTGCCCTACTCTTTTCAAACAGTGTTTGGGTAATCTTTAACGTCGTACAAATTTTTTATCATATACAAGGACTTGTGAGACGGGACCTCCATTTATCGTCCCTATCCGAGAAGACTAGAAAGTCTAACCATTTGCAGATATTATTACTAAGGCAGCACTTTCTTCTCAGTTATTTTAAGACCCTGAGTGTTGGTCTAGCCGGATTTGAACTCACGACCTCCCGCACAACAGTCCAGCGCTCTACCAATTGAGCCAACCGAGAGGCAGTTAATAATTTAATATAACATTTTTAATAAAACAATTATTCTACTCACACTTGTTGGATATGAGATGATTATAGCCAATGAGGTGCTACGCGCCTCATTGGCTATCTATCATCTCAAATCCAACGCACGCTTTTGGAATAATTGTTAATCAATCTTTAATTCTGCTATGAACCCATCAACTCCCATGAGTGACCAAGACAGAATTTCTCCTTAAAATATCAATACAATATCAAGCAGGCAAGTGTTGAGAATAAACTTAAGAAAAATATGCTATCAGTTGATGCAACACCGAGTTCTCCAAACTAACATTACAAGATAATTTGGATATATCAACAAAATTGAAGTGGTAAATTGGCCACCGTAACAATTACAAAAGCTGATGTTTCGAAGATTAGCCGTTCATCGAAGTGAATAGAGGAATTGTGGGTTGTGTGTGCTTTTGAAGGCAGAGAATGGAGCTACGTAATGTAGCTACGTTACGAATGTAGCTCCATTCTCTGCCTTTAAAAGCACACACAACCCACAATTCCTCTATTCGCTCCGACGAAGGGCTAACACTTGAAACTTCAGCTTTTGTAATCGTTACTGTGGCCAATTTACCACTTCAACTTTGTTGATATATCCAAATTATTTCGTTACTCCCACCGACACAGCCCCAAACAGTTTCTTTCGAAACTATCAGCCTTTTAACATTACAAGAATTCTATGGCAGACAGTGAGGAGAATTACTAAATAAATCAGATCTTGGGAGTGAAAGGGTTACAAAAAAGTACAATAATTCTTTTTGTTTTTAGTTAAAAAATTTACCACTAGTTGTGTATGTTTTTTCTTTCTATACCTGAGATTGTGACAATCATTGGCAAGGCTCTTTCCTCCTGCAGAATCAAGCATAAAATAAAATATCAAGTCAGTTCTGGCAATGATCACTCATTTCTTGACTCAGTTCAAACCCCAACTTATCTCAGGTGACACTTAACAGTGAGGACCCATCAGATCATGGCCATAAAATCTTAGTGAACCAGTGAATGTACAGATTCTTTTAACCCACACAAGTGAAAAACATGTAATTTATCCCCATAATATCCATGCATTATTCAACAAACAGTTAAAGAGAATATTGAAACTTATCAGGTAGAGGTTATTATCTTGATCAAACATCAAATTCCCCTAGCCAATTTACAAGGAAATGTGAAGCAGCTAGAGGGGAAAATTAAAAATCCTCAGTTCTTAGGAATTGAAGGGTGAATAAACTAGTTACTTTATAACAAACTGTTAAATACGCGTCAGTCTTCATTGCATAACATAAACTGAGGTTATTGACCATGAATACCTCTGGTAGCATTGTTAAAAATATCTTGAGCTTTTTTGTACTTCCTTGGAAAGCCTAGGGGGGGAGGGGAGGGGAAGACTTCTGTGAGGTATAATCAAACTTATCATTACAAATGTTTGTTAAACTTTTCTGGTAAACTCTTTTTTTTTTTAAATTGCTTCTACGCAGTACTGTAATGGTTTGCTTTTAAAATGAATGGCAAAATTACCATAAGATCAACGGTAGTTCAGAACCAATTTGCCCATTTAAGTCAACTCCGATCCCTTCGCGAAAAAAAAAAGCCACTGACATCCACATCATTTTCCAGAGAAATGGTCATAAGCTTTGTAGTTTTGTTTGGAATTTAAAGTCAACATCAAGTTTGCTCAGAGTGCCACACATCAAATTAACAATGCTTACTAACCTCCCTTGCTCGAGGCCATACTTAGGAATATCGTTCCTCAGTGATTTTTATATGAACCTTGGGCCATATTGCCAATATTCCTCAGTGTGGCCCTCACACTCGGTCAGTTAGAAGTTAATATTTCAAAACAATGTTTTTTCAAGTTCGCAAGGCAACCAGGTGGACAATCAGACATGGTTTGTCTGAGTTACAATTCATAGACCCAACATTTCGACACTCCTGTCTTAAGTGCCTTCCTCAGGGATGATCTAATCTGGTGGTGAGAACCTATCAGTTGTAATTTCCTATACTCTACCACAAATGCAAGAAGCTGCACTAGTTACGAGCAGTGTACATTTAGCTGATAAGCTTCAAGGATTTATGCCTCCAATTTACTCACTGACTTTAATTCTTCAGTAAAAGAAAAATCACTGTTGTATACACCTGCAGTTTTCCTTGCTCCAAACACAATTATTGTGATTGGTTGATTCATAATCACACGACCCTGTATAAATTAAAATGTACACTGCTCATGACAAGGATACAATATCGACAGGATATTGTCAAAAATTGTATCCTGAGCAAGTTACATGTATTAGATGTGATCAATGTCCAGGTTTGCAGTTAATCTAAATGTAGGATAATGATAATTAAAAGTGCTCTTCTTAGCACTTCTCAGCAATTCCAGGCAAAACTAACTTGTTGCTAACTCTCCACTGGTTCTAGTTAGTTAGTTAATAATTTATATAGTTATAGTTATATAGTTTATATCTGACCACTTGCAGCCGAGAGGCTGAATTACGGGTGCAGTGTAAGGTTGAGAACAGACGTCAGCATATCAGGCGCCTCTGGCAGCCGCTTCAGTCTATCGATCTCACCTTCCCACCCATCCCACCCCAGGGGAGGACATCCATCACAAAGTAATCTCCTGTGTGGGAAATTAACGTCTCCTACCCCAACCCTGCAGGAGAAGGGACCTTCATTTATTCATCCCTATCCGAGAAGACTAGAATATCTAGAAAACACTATGGGAGCAGCCCTTGGCTAAAACACTGTAGCTCTTTCCTACTTTATCCAAAAAGATGAAATAAATAAACTGGTTGAGCAGAAGGCCCAGGAAAGTACAGTTCTTTAAAGGTATATCTACAGTGTTTCAGAGAAATAAAGTTGCACTGTCATTAGATTAACACGCATTTTCTGCTTGTTTACTTGTTTGTCCTCTGGATGCATAACAAAGCACTTGACCTGGGGCCCATTTCTTGAAAGTCCTGCAAACTGGTAACTCAACGGGCCCAAAGCTATGTTTTAAAATTAAAATTTGAAGGATAGGAAAGCAGGTTCTAGCTGGCACCCAAACCAGTCCTTTTAGTTTCTCTAGTTGATAGTTTTATTGTATCACTTTCAAAAGTTTTGAAATCTCCATCTTGAATGAAAACAGAACAGTTTTACAGGCCGATAAAGTTACTGGGACTTTGAGAAACAGGCCTGTAGTGTATGTGGTCGATTCTTGTAAGCATGCGCACGTATGTGCATTATTCATTCCATGTACTTTTGAAATAAAAACTGGAAACATGACAAGGCCTCTCAGGTCTGTCAGGAAACAGTTCATTTTGTTTTCCCTGAACTCTCTTTTTCTTCCCCTTGACTTAATTCTTCTTGGGAGACATTGAGACTTGCAGGAAAATGTAAAACACCTTTTCTAACTGACAGTTTCCTTCTGAGCAGACATGAAGCTTAATTAATATATATTTTCAAACCTGTTCTTCGTAATCCTCTCTTCCTGATCATTTTTTCATATACTTGTTTCATCTTTGCATTCATACTGTCTACTTTGACTCTTGAAAAGCCATGCTGGGGTTCATTCCTGAAAAAGCAAATCAGAAGTTAATCATAATAGTTTAATATTTATGTAGTAATTTTCAAAGACTGATTCAGAAGTTAAAGTCTTGTACATAGAATAAGAAAGATGGTAAGTTTTAAGCTGGGTAAAGAAATAGAGTGAGAACCTTTTCATCTTGTCACAAGCATGCGACAAAGGGAAATTCTGAGCAAGTCCCATTAAGAAGTAGTTTTGGTTTTCAATTGACTGAAAATCTTAGAATTACTGGGAATTTCTGGGAAAGGAAGGTTTCAGTTTTGTGAGGACTTGGAATTCTTAGGAATTCCTAGGAATTCTCAAACATTCCTAACTATGCAAATAAGCTCTGGTTTGAAAAGCTTGGAATTACTGGGAACTTCTGGGAACTTCTGGGAAAGGAATGTTCCAGTTTTGTGAGGACTTGGAATTCTTAGGAATTCCTAGAAATTCTCAGCTATGCAAACTACCTTTACGTTAACAAGGGTGGAATTCTTGGGAATTTCTGGGCATTGAATTTGAGGCAAATTAAATAACCCTGACATTCAAATAATTCCAAGAACTTCTAAATACCTTGAATGTGAAGCTTTTAAGATAAGGAGTAATTTTAGAGGCTTAAAAATTGGGTTCAATAAAAGATGTGCTAAACAGAATGTACCAAGAGATGTAAATACATTAACAATTTGTTTATCATGGAATTTATTATTTAAAGTAAGTATTAGTAAATCCTAACATTAACATGCATATTTTCATAAAGCAGCAGTCAATTATATTAAGTACAAATTGTCCATTTAAATCCAATGCACTCATACCACAGATTTGCTTTCTAACCTGAAAGGCTTCTTGGATTCCATAATCATAAAAAGTTTTTATTGCGATGCAAAATGACTCTCATGACCGCAGATGTGCCAAAATCATAAAACATAAACATAATCATAAGCAGGGGTCAATGCTTCAGAATGCGCACATTCGTTTGTGGGCAAGAATTCTAACATACTCTAATCGCTTTCTTCTCTTGTACAAATGTTTCTTCGCTATGAGACGCACTTGACTGTTGGCACCGCTAATTTAAGCTCAGTGGATTAGCGTCAAAGATCTAGACTTAAAGGAATCGAGATGGCCGCGTTGGACGGTGTCGATGAATGCTTGTTATGGTCCAGCTCCGTTGATTTGGGTATTGGTACACTATGATCATCTAGGTAGCTCTTATACTTCATAAGGTGGTATCCATCGGTTATAATAATGTGGGTAAAACACGTTTGTAATCACATTCAAAGAACTTGTGATTGCCTTGTGTTGTTTCTCACCTTTGCCGTGAACACAACTCAAGTCAGGGTTTCGAGTCTTCGTTTCCTCGACAACTTTCGGCCACAAATCGTGCATTTGTAGTACGTTCGATTCTTCTCGATTATTTCTACATTGAGTGAGTTCATATCATTATTTATATCATCTTCAAACCATTGATCTATTAAATGAAACCATCGTCAACAAGCCGAACCATGCGTGTTCTCCTAAGACTGCAATCGGGCAAGCCAGCAGATTCTCTTTACAAGCCAATCGCAATTCCCAAAATATCCACGTGATCATGCCCGTGGGTTGTAGACAAAGAAACCTTCATTTGGCGCTCATCTTTGAATGTACTTTTCATCGGTTGATCGCTCGTGCGTAAGTTATTTCTTTTCTCGACTGTTTTGCAAATACGACATCTCTAAAGATGGGTTTTATCGTTGATCAATGGGAAAACGAGAATAGCGCGAGTGTTGTTAAATTGATGAAAAGCAAGTTGTCAGCGCCGTGAAGCTTAAAGAAGGGACAACAGTTATCGACTGGTCGGTACAAGGGTCGAGCGGCTATTTATAAAGCTAATGATTCTGAAAGTTTGTGGTGAGTACAAACTGCGATATTTGGTACGTGATCAAAACTGAGAATCGAATCGGTCACTTGCATGCCACAGTTTCTTAAGCTTACGCTTTACAATTAAATCTATCAGTGAGCTAAAGGTTTCAGGATTATTTGAGTCGCGTTTTAAGCACGCTGCGAGCCCAGCAGAAAAAGACAATTACAGCTGCTTAGTCTGCAGTTTGGGATAACTTCATTGCAATTAATTATTACAGCTACAACAAGAATTTGATTAAAAAATCAATTATTTAACTGTAATTAAGCCTTTCACCCACAAGAGTGTTGAGTCAAAATTGAGAAGAAATCTCTCAATCTCAACTTGCAGAATCAACAACAACAAACAACAGCATGAACATGCTGCTTGACAGCTTACATTTGAATTTTAACACACAAGACTTTTATCCAAAGAAGTTACAACAACATTAAATTAAGTCAAAGCTGACTGATACTATTTATTGCAATAAAAATAACCCAAGTTATTGCATTTCATGAAAAAGAATCAACAGACTTTATTCACAATTTGTGTCAAACCAAATTTAATAATTCACTTGGACTATTTTAAATGAATAGCTGTAATTGAGGACAATTTTTACGAAGTTTTCAAGAAAAGAAAAAGAAATTTCTTCCTAATATTACTTCATGTTTATGTTAATATATAATAGCAAATTTTTAACCGCCACCCAGTTAGCTCAATGGATAGTGCGCTGGACTGTTGTGCTAAGGTCGAGGGTTCGAGCCCCTGCCAGACCAACACTCAAGGTCTTAAAATAATTGAGAGGAATTTGCTACCTTTCTAGAACATCAAGAAATGGTTAGATATTCTAGTCTTCTCGTGATGTTAATTTCCCACATATGAGATAACTGTACATGATGGATGTCCTATCCCCTGGGTTGGGATGGGTGGGTTTACTGGGCCCGCAGTAATTGGCACAAGCTGTTGCGGTGTCCCTGCTGGTCGGCGAAGCTAATAAACTAAATAATTAACATGTAAACCTGACCTGAACATGTAGGTAAATTTCATTGATAATGCATGTATTTATTTAATATTAGTTGCCTTGAAGTTTTCCTAAAATTTCCAGTAATTCTTAAACACTCCTGAAATTACTAAAAATTCCTAGGAATTTCCAGCAAGTTTTTAGATTCACAGTATTTCAGGGAAGTCATTCAGGTGCTCTTAGTTGGAATTCCTAAGAATTCCTAGAAATTCTCAAGAATTCCTAGGAATTCCAAGTCCTGTTGGCTATAAACAAGGAATTTTTAGGAATTTCTTGGTTTTTTTGGGAATTCCTAGGAATTCCTACCTTTAGTTCGCAAGGGTTAAAATGTGGGTTGTGTGTGCTTTTTAAGGGAGAAAATGGAGCTATGTTATTATTGGGAACATGGCAACGAGAAAAACATGAATAAATTAGTGGAATGAAAAGCGTTCGTTGATCCCTGTGGGATTTAGAAAGAAGTTCCTGGTGATTGTTGCATACTTAGATAGAAGGCAGCTGCAGGTAGGATATCATGGTATCTTCCAAAAGAGATGCCAGGTCATCCCTGGCAACTCAAGTTTGTCAAGTTTTCCTTGCAATTAATTTGTGAGCACTATTTATCCCCGTGATAGAGAAAGACAGTGTTGGATAAGAACACAAGTAGACCAGTGCTTTGTCAACTAGTAGAATTCTAGACCTAAAAAAATCTCATGCTTGTTTTTTTTTTTTGTAGTAGAACCCTTATTACAGTTGGTATTACTCAAGTTTTTCTATCTTTTGTCACTCCCAGGTACATGTATTTTTTGTGCAGGAGCTGATCTCAAAGAGAGAGCCAAAATGGCAGCGCATGAGGTTGGACCATTTGTATCCATGGCTCGGGCAGCAATAATGGAACTACACAACCTACCAATGCCTACAATTGCCGCTTTAGATGGCCACGCCCTCGGTGGTGGCATTGAAATGACCCTGTCATGTGACTTTAGGATTGCTGCAAGTAACGCTAAAGTAGGGCTGACAGAAACTCGTTTGGCTATTATTCCTGGGGCAGGTAGAGTTTTCATAAGATTCTGCTACTTATCCATGGCAGCTAGGAATTTCATTGTTTCTGGATGGAATAGAAGGCCATCACAAACAACCTAACTCCTCTTCCCTTAGGCTATCACAAGCTGCCTCACCCATCCCCCCTCCTTAGCATTTGGTAGGCTTAACTTTTCACAACAATAGGCAATGACAATTCAGAAGAGGTCCTGTCCTACAATTCATTTGATGTTATAGTTCTGAGAATTTGGTGTTGCATCAACTTACTGGTAATTAATCCACCAATGAAGATTTTTATTTATTCTCATCACTTTTCTGTTTGATTTTTAATTGATGGAGAAATGAGGAGAAATTCTTTCTTGGTCACTCGTGGGAGTTAAAGGTTGATGCTTTGACTCCCAAGATCAAATTAGCAATTCTCTCCTCTAACCACACTACATTTCCTTGGAAATCAGAGGGGAGAGTTTGATGTTAGATCATGATCACACCCTCTGGCTGATAAGCCTGTTTTTTCTCATAACCCAGTGCAAGATGATAACATAATTATTGAACTCATGGGAGGAAGTTACACGATGATCACATCTGGGAGTTAGAGGGTTTAAATCCCACTTTTCCAAAACAAACAAAGTGCATCATTCATTAAGACTTGTGTGTAAGTCAGCTATTGGTATTTCAGCCTTGACATCTGAGATGAATGATATCACAGAGCTTTTACAGGGTTGTCATTAGAAGGTGTAATAAATGTATGATATGAACTGAGTAGGCAGCCTGTATGGTTGTGTTGCAAGCGTGATGGTTGCAAAGCAACTGTTTCCTCAAAGAGAGGGGGTTCTGTGGGCATGCTCCCCCTGAAATTTTTGAAATTTTAAACTCTCTGAGACAAGATTTTCAGCATTCTGGAACATAATAAGTAACTCTTTTTTTTCACGTCAGACAATAATTGATGGTAGAATTAGTTCAAAACAATTAATTATTTTCATCTTTGGTCACACTTGACAAAGTTGGTGCAAAATGGTCTGACAGCCTGTGGGTTTCTGTTTTTTTTAGGAGGTACTCAACGTCTACCAAGGTTAATAGGTCTCTCAAAAGCCAAGGAGATGATTTTTACAGGCAAAGTAATCAGTGGTACAGAAGCTGAAGAAATAGGTTTGGCTGATTATGTTGCTGAACAAACTGAAACTGGCGATGCAGCATATCAAAGAGCCCTTGTTTTAGCTGAAGAAATTCTTCCCCAAGGACCTGTTGCTGTGAGGATGGCCAAACTAGCAGTTAACAAGGGAATCCAGGTAAGTCCTTTCTTTTTTAACCTTTTGATCTGCAAGAGTGACTAGTGGCTAATTTCTCCTTTAAATATCACCACTGAATCACACACATTAACCTCTTCACTGCTTGTGTGACCTACTCAGTATGTCACTCAATTTGCAGTTTGTGTGCCTACATGACGTTCTCAACACATCAAAAGTTAGAGAGTAACCATCAAATCTTTGGCACTGGAGAGGTAAATTGAACCAGCCTCTGAAACTGGAAACAAGCTAGAATTCTGGAAAAATGTTATGTCAGTTTATGTTGGCACAGGATTTCTCAGTGGGTTGGCAGTTAACGTTAACAAGGGGTTAAGGTAGCAAGAATGAAGGAAATGATCGTAAACTAAATATTTAGTTCTTGATTGTTAACCAAATTCTCTTTTTCAGTACCTTAGATAATGTATAGAGGACAGTATGGAGAATATGTGGACTGATCATGCTAGGGTTAAAAGGGTTACAACTGATGATCAATGAGTAGTTACATGGTTTCCCTTATTTGATTCTCTTCTTTCATTTTTTTTAAATTCTCAAATCTCATGATCACATCTGAGGTTTCTAAATACATAGACAAGTCTGACAAGTAAAAAGATAAGGAAAAATAAAATTTATTCAAAGTAACCAGCATTTTTTGTATCATCATGACACCCTTTGCAAGGTAATTAAGTTGAACCCCTTAATCATTCAGTTAACAGTGACTAGAAGCTATTTTCTCGTTACAATATTAGTGCTGAATCAAATACCAAGGTCACGAGAATAAAAGAATTGATCACAAACTAGAGGAGCTCTTGACTGTTAAGCAAATCCTCCTTGATGGTAGTATAAGAAATGTGTAGAGAACAGTATGGAAAATATGCACGCTGATGTTAAACCATGGAATGCATTCAATACAGCAAGGTTTTGTTATAATGAAATGGTTTTGCTCCCAGAATATGTGATTTGTGTCTTCTTTCTTTCTGCAGGTTGACCTCATGTCAGCCATGTCATTTGAAGAAGGTTGTTATGCTCAGGTATGGGTGCAAATATTTTTTTACTGCAGTAATGTCGCAATCTAATTGGCTAATTTTCCATTGTTGATAAGAGAGTACACACAATGCTACTCATGTCAATGTGTCATATTCCAACATGCCATGCACTGAAAGACTTGTTTTATTTGACATTGATATTGTGGTGAAAAACACAGTGGTTTGGGTGGTCTGTACTGTTATTGTCAAACAAAACAATGTTTTGGTATTTAAATTGAAATTATGTAAAACAATGTTTACATGAGTCAAAAGTTGTGAATTTTCTTCCATCAGGTTATACCCACCAAAGACAGACTTGAGGGTCTTAAAGCATTCAAAGAGAAAAGAACACCACAATACACAGGGGAGTGAAGAGAATAACATGACAGAAAAGCATGGACACGATGAAGTAAATGTGCAACTGGAAAATAGAACAAAGACTCTGGTGAACTGTTTGACTCCCTAAGAGTGACCGGCATCTAATTTCTCCTTACAATATCACCCCTGAATCAAAAATTAAGGTTAGGAGAATAAAGGAAATGATCTCCAACTAAACAAGCTGTTGATTGTTAAACAAATTCTCCTTGTCAGCACCTTAAGAAATACATAGAAAACTGTATGGAGAATATGTATCGAATATATACATCGATGCAGAGGGAGAATCTGAAGTGAACGAAGGAGCCTCTGAAAGGGGAGCAAAATGGAAGCTCACCAAACTTGATCTGAGAGGAAATCAGATCACCGATGCCGGTGTTGTCAGTCTTGGCCAAGCATTACAGGCACCAACATGTAAACTCACCAGACTTTATCTGAATGGGAATCGTATCACCGATGCCGGTGTTGTCAGTCTATGTCAAGCATTACAGACACCAACATGTAAACTCACCACACTTGATCTGACTGTAAATCAGATCACCGATGCCGGTGTTTTCAGTCTAGGTCAAGCATTACAGACACCAACATGTAAACTCACCACACTTGATCTGCGTTTTAATCAGATCACCGATGCCGGTGTTGTCAGTCTATGTCAAGCATTACAGACACCAACATGTAAACTCACCACAGTTGAACTGGGTGGCAATCAGATCACCGATGCCGGTGTTGTCAGTCTATGCCAAGCATTACAGATACCAACATGTAAACTCACCACACCTGATCTGGGTTCTAATCAGATCACCGATGCCGGTGTTGTCAGTCTATGTCAAGTATTACAGACACCAACATGTAAACTCACCAACACTTGATCTGAGTGGAAATCAGATCACCGATGCCAGTAAACAGCATCTGATAAAATTTTGGGAAGGAATACCGCTTTTTGAGCTTTATTTTTGAAATGATTTAGGACTGGGCATTTTAAGAGTAGTATAAGGGCTTTTGGACAAACTACGCGAAAGTTTAAAGATAATGGGAAAACGTAGACAATACAAAGGGTAGTTTTAAAACACCGCTTTACTTTTTTGTCGTTCTTCGAATGAATTCCATTCATTACCAAATCTTTTTTCAGTCACTGAATCCTTAGCATAAGATATTTTTATGAAAAAGCCGTTTTGGATACTATTGAAAAGGGGTTTCATATTTTTTCCTGCTATAAGATGATGTTGGAATGAATTCACCTATTTGACTTGTTATTCCTTGTTCAATCAGTAAATCCCTGTCTTAGGGGTACATTGATATCAAATTTTAAGAGTGGTAAAATATTTCCCCATATTGACAACAGATAATAATGATGTTCGGACCTGGCTAGGCAGGACTTGTCAAAGATTGACGTTTTCCTATCTAACGGCTTCGTGTTTAGCCCTATTTTACTATTAAAAAGAGGATTGTGATTTAGTTGTTTTAGATGTTATTTCATATTGAGTATTCGTTATCTTTGAGTGTTTGCATGTTTGTTGCAATTTTAATGCCTGTAGTGCGCATGTCTCAGTCATTAAACCGCGAATAAGCGTTAGGTGAGGATGCCAAAAAGTTTACCCGCTCCATTTCTCAAACAACACGCGCATCTCTTTAATCAACGGAGTAAATACAGTCATTCGTATCAATTAACCATGATAGCGCCGTCACTTTTATTTCTTTTCTTTGTTTGTTCTCGCCTCCCAAATGACTACAGCTTTATCTACACATCCGTTCCCTTCTCCATTGTCATCGTCTTTCTTTTCGTCATCGCTATCGTTAAAGCCATCGTAATCATTATCATTATTATTAAACTTACCATAAACACGCAGTGTTGCAGAGGAACTAGTAGTATTTGCTTTGTTTTTCGCTTCGCACCTGTAAGTGCCTTTCATCTTCTTTGTGACACTTGGCAACTCTAGCAACGATTCTCCATAGTGATCGGTTCGATTGATGTCAGATGGGAGGTCACTATTATTAAAAACCCAGACTATGGTTGGTTTTGGCACA
This sequence comes from Stylophora pistillata, assembly GCF_964205215.1. NCBI lineage: Eukaryota > Metazoa > Cnidaria > Anthozoa > Scleractinia > Pocilloporidae > Stylophora > Stylophora pistillata. The sequence continues at coordinate 28,703,138 of NC_142523.1, forward strand.
CCTGAGGCTCAGCAACTGAGGTTGACTGGATACCCTTTGGTTACAGACTGGGTTATCGGAGGCTTAGTGATCTGGGGAGAAACTTGAAGTAAACAGACCAACGGATTCAAGAAAGGTTCACATTGACCATTTCAACCCTTTCGGCTTAACTCTAAATAAAATTGCAAAAACAAACAAACAAACAAACCACGCAATAAGTAAGCCTATCTTTTTTCTAAGTTTTACTTCCCGTAACATGAGTACACGCACCAAAATGCTGAAAGGGACCTCATGAAGCATTTGTCATAATGTAATAGTGGGTTTTTTATTTTTTAAATTTATTTGTAGCTTTAGTCGTAGTTTAGCTTCCGAGAGTACTAGCGGGGTATCTGTAGGTCAGAATTAACTGTATATGATCAGGAACCCTTCAACAGAGAAACGAACTAATGCTGGCAAAATGAAACTTAGTAAACATGGGAGTTCTTTTCAAATCTCAGTCTAACTTCGGTCACGTGACCCTCCCAGGCACGCCGGATTGACGTATTTCAAGGGAAAGTTCTTCATCAAAAAAGAGAAACATCACACACTTCTATTTCTGTAATCGCTTAGATCATCAATTGTTTGAGTTGGAAAAAGTTTTGAAATAAATCAAAACATGGCCGTTGGTCGCTTATTCCCGCTATTTTTGGAGTATTCTCTGTTATTTCGCAAAATGGTGAAAATTGCTAAGCTTGATATCGATAGCTCAAATATAAAAACAGGACAATCATACATTTTTTTTATGTTCACACATAAAGATTTAGGTTTCTAATATTAACTATAGCGAAATATTTTTGTCGGCTTGAGATTTTGGATACTGATACCCACATCATGAATTCACTGCATTTTTGCACAGATTTTTGTGCATTTTTTACCAAAAACTTAAAACTTGTTTAGCTGTTTTGAAAATAAGTATCTGGATAAGCCGTTTGGTCTCGATTGTAGGTTCATTGTGGGCAACAAGTGAGCAAAATTTGAGCGAAATCGGTGCGGGGTCGTGCAGACTCGTCTGCATGGTTGTCAGGTGGACACGCTTTAAAACTTTCTTTTTCGAGCTCAACAATAGGAGTTGGTGTAGGTGTCTGATTGATTGATTCCCCTTGGATGGAATATAATTACCGCTGAAGAGAAAAACACCATTGATGTTTTGACAATTCTTCTTTGTAGATGACGTCATCCCTAGGAAAGCTAAGCAAGGATACGGCAATGTATCAATTTAAAGGAATTTTGCGATCAATAAAAAGCCATAACATATGCTTTTAACCTTTTAATTGCAGATATTAAATAGAGTGTGTGAAATAACACTAAATACAATTTTTTGTGTGATTTTTGTTTAGTACTGAAATAACGCCCATAAATCTACATGATCTAACTCCATTCTGTTTTCAAATAAGAATTCCGTTCTAGCACGGAAAAGTAGTGTCTGTCTACCAAAAACGAATTCTCCTCAATAGGGGTTCCTTTTTTCTCATACGAACCGAAACCACTTAAGAAAATTAACCTAAATTTACTCACTCTATTAAGACGGTTCTCTCCGTTTACGACAAAAGCATTTAACACTTAAAGCAAAGCAACACATTTCAATAACAATGTAATCAATTGTTTTCAAATGCCAATGGATCGAAAGTTAAACAAAGCAATATGAGAGCAAACTGCATTTCAGGTAAAGAACATATTATGGAATCGATAATGTCAGCATACGGGTTACTTCAGTGGTGATTAATACCACACAACTAATACATTACCAAACTACAGAAAAAAATGACCAAATTTCAAATATCCTTGGGAGGATTCTTTAGTAGATTTGCTACAAAACAATTTGCGGCAGAACGTTTTCACTACAACAGTTCGCAAATTTAAGTAGTATGGACGGGCCGTTTCTCAAGTTTGTTTTGCTTTTTAATTGTTTGGATGTTACTATTTTATCTCTTTCTCTCCTGTTTTAATAAATTAAGAAAATTTAAGAAATATCTACCCAAATTCTCCTACTCTGAATTCAACTGAGTTGATTCAGTAATTATTTGTATCTTTAAACAATTAACTTGATGAATTATTATCTAAAACAAAGACCTCATTTGTTTCTCTGATATGGAAAGACCTTCAAATCATCGCTGTTATCACCCATAGTTTAGCACCGTGAAGTGACACAAGGGTACCCTAACGACGGGCACTGGACCATTTTCCCAATCTTTTTGCAGCGGCCTTCTTTACAACTTCCTCACTCGGTCCTGCATCGTCATCTCCACGATCTTCAACCCTGGAGTATTTTTTCTTGTCATAAGCTCCCAGATTAAGTAGTTCCTCATATGTCTGGGGTGGAAAGCAAGAAATAAGGGTTGTATACTTGCAACACAGCACTATGTACTATGATGTTAAGCTGAAAAGTGCAGTTACTTCAAAGGTGGACTGAGAATCTCTGTTGTTTTAAGAGAGATTTATAAACTGAAAATGGTGAAATGCGCGTAGATGGCGTGACGAGCATGAAAAAACCGCTGACCAGGGATCTAAATGGTTTTAGTTGAGCCGTTTACAGCACTTTGGGGTACAAAACCAATCACATCAAGCATTGCTCCCGAAACTAAATGGTGTCAAAGTACTGAGAAATCTTAGAGGTTTCAAAATTCATAAAATGTTGGGAAGTTTTAAATTTTTTAAAACAAACCTCTTCTCGAATGTATTTGTCCATTCTTTGTCGCAGATTTTCAAATGGAGGACGGAAGTCAGGGTTAAAATTCCAGCACCGTTTCATCACATCATGCCTGAAATTAAACAGTGATACTCAATTGTCAACTACGTTTTTTGGACTATGCGAAGAATTGCAAGATGTTTCTTCTACAGGAACCCTTTTAACGAAACTAATGGTTTAGGTTCGTTTTGGGTCATCAAACATATCTGGACTATTTCACTCGCTCTGACCTCGTCGAAGTACGTAGACATGCATTAGCACAGTTGAATACCTTATGCTCTTAGTTCACAGTTTTAAAAGAAGGCAGCTTTTATAATTTGTACATTGCAAAGAATTGTACAAGTAGAACTGTTAATTGTGAAGTGTTGAATTTTACGCTATACATTGGAACACGTCGATATTGCACCAGAGAGGTGCAACTCACAGTTTTTTATCACCATGATCAGGCTTTGGCATCTGATATCCTTTTGTGACCTCTGCAACCACCCTGCCTTCTGACCATCTATCGTATGGAATTCCTCCTGTCAAGGCATAAGGACGTGTTCATGTGATATTACTGAATACATCACTGATAAAGTTGTTGAAATTGTAGTCAGAGAGCTACAATTTTAATAATTGGTTACAATTGTAAACACCTATCAGGCGAAATGATAAGAGTGCGTATAAACATGTTCCACGAAATTGCTGCGGCTTAGACGTCGTGTTCCTTTTTGACATCATTTTAAACAAGAAAGAAATCTGCATTTACATAGTTTGACGATGCCCTAATCTAGATTTTCCTTAATCCTGCATGTACATTTACATAGCTTGATGATGCTCAAAAATAAATTTTTCTGAGTCCGTGTAGTTTAAAGTTTCTTCCTTTTGGTTCGGTTTTTGTGGTAGTCTCTCACAAGTGAAAATTATGGAAGCCCTCTACTTCTTGTTTCATTTCATTTCATGAGATTAACTATCGATAAACAGTTTGCTACATATTAAGATGAAAACAGCGTTACTGAGACTTCATTTTTAGGTGTAAAAAGCATATGATCTGTACTGAACACGGGATAGTCCTAAAAACAAAAATTGTCTCTCGTTTTGCCTGGAGGTTATACAATTCCACCCGAACTCATTATCAGGGTTCATTTTTACAAAAGAAGTTAGACTACTTGATCAGTCTTACAAGACTTGGACATTACTCAATTAACTTAAGGCAAGAGGATGTAAACCATCTATATTATCTTGTTTAAGGCCCATTTCAGGAATAAAAGGCCTGGAAAAAAAAGTAAAAACAAATCGTTATTATAAAATAATATTCTTATTGAACTTTACCAAGGGTAACTATCTCATACAGAACGATTCCATAGGACCACCTGTTGAATATATCAAAAATATTCCACAGTTAATGCCAAGCGAATTTTGGATGTGAAGTAATAACAAAAAAAAATCAAATTGGGTGATCATTCTGTTGAGGTAAGGGAAGAATATACACAATACATACACATCACTCAAAGTGGAAAGTCCAGCGAGATTTCCCAGCAGAATTTCTGGTGCGGTCCATTTGATTGGCAAACATCCCTGCGGAAACAAACATTAAAATTTCTGTTTAAACTATCATTATCATAATTCTATTTGTTTTGCTTTGTTTTTTGTTTGTTTTTTGTTATTTTTGCTTTACATCTTATTTTTATTATTTTCTTCAATATTAATTATTTCTGGGTATCTGTTATTTTGCAAAGAAAAATTAGTGGTAGTGTAAACAGAAACACTGTGAAATGTTGAACACCAAAAGAATAGTTGGTCCTTCATGCACTTCATTCAGTTTGAAAAAATAAAGTTGTCAATTTTTTTAACGCGAAGATGAAACAAGTACGAGAAGAATGGCTAACGAAAATGAGAAAAGCAAAGGAAGTAAATATTTTGAGTCCTTGAACGGCGAGATGCATTAGAACTGAACATCTTGGAAAAAATGAGTGCATGATTCAATTAAGAGAAAGACTCAATTAAGATGGCAATGGGAGAGGCACATACAGGAGGTTTTGCTCACATGAAAATTATGGATTAGTGCAGAATAAAGAAAGTATCCAAAGGAAACTTCTTTCGGATAAGTGCACACAGCCTTTAACAGAATGAGTTGGAGACAAAGGAGGAAAAGAAGAAACTCAAATCAAGAGAACATGAGAGGACTGAAGCGGGCCACCGAGTAGTTGCGATAGTAACGACTGAAGCTATTTGTAGCATTTGGCGAGAAAAGATGTCTGCTTTTCCAGATCTACATTTTGCTTTAAAAATTATCTCCCTTCTTCGGCAAAGTCATTTTACAAAATATGAAGCTACGTAATATAATTGTGTAAAAATGTAAAACAAAAATAAATTTGCCATTCTTTAAAAATAGCTTTCAAGCAGCCCTATTAGAAAATAGAAAACATACTTCCTTTCGCAAAACTTTTTACAAACAACTTCAGTGAAATTAATGTACCCCGATGTTTAGCGTTTTACTTTGTCTTTTTCCCTTTTTTTTAGGTCAGTGTAAACTATGAAAGCCATGTTGGTGGTCGAGCTAAGTTAATTTCATGCTGAGAAAATGCTGGCGTTTACAGCTTGTTTCTGGAAAGCTCCACACTAAAGCAACAACAACAACAACAACAAAAAGCATTTCCTACCTTTTTGGCATTTCCATGGCCATATTTAAAGCTTTGATATGCCATGCCAAAGTCGGTCACTTTGCAAACATAGTTGTTATCGAGGAGAATGTTTCGGGCCGCAAGGTCACGATGGATGATCTACCAGGAGACAAAGATCCATGACGTGAAAGCTTCTAAATTATTTGATTTAACGACAAAACGGCGAGTTAAACGTCTGAGTATGTGCGAAGAGAAAAGGACAACTAGGCAGGCCATTATAGTTCTTCAAGGCTGTCAGGACTACGTCGTTTACCTTCTCAGGAAAAATGGCAAACAGAAGTGATGATGATGATGATAATTACGATAATCACAGTAATAATGATTATGACTGTAAAATAAAATTTAGAAATGGTAAACCAAAAGAAGACCGCTCAGAAAAACAATTTGCTCTTTTCACTACCTTCGTTTCTTGTTACAAATGTCGAGGGGCGTTCCCTTTTTTCGCTTTTTTTCTTAAAATTGGCAAAAAAGCTCGTTCTTGCTTTTTTTTCCTGTTCCTGTTAACGCAGTGGAGTGTCCCACAACAGACCAATATCTAATATGGTTGGCGCGTATCCCACCATCTTACCAAACTATTATGAAAATTACACTCATATCTTTTTCCTCATGGAAGTAAATATACCTTTTGTACAAGTTAACACATTCATCAATAACGTTTAGTTATTCAAACGAGGTCCAACCCAACCACGGTTTCACCCGAGCAATGGGCGTCGGGTTTTCTCTATTATTTGAATAAATGTCCCTCGACTGCATGTTTTCGGCTTTCTAGGCTTGGATCATAAAAATAAAAGGCTCACACAAAAGGTTCAGCTAACATGAAGATAGTTTAGATGGCAGTTTTGTAAACAACTACTGAACTTTGTTTAAATAACCGGTCCTATAAGTTTGACATCCGAAGTGATCTGCTCACTGTAATAAAAGTACCACGGCCCAAAGAAGGTCTCAGACTTTATATAAGTGAAACGTACCTACAAATGTTGGTCAGCATCTGAGCTAATGTAAAACAGTTTAAAGATCTGAGAGATTTTTTGGAGTTAGAATTGATATATGATAACAATGAAGGACTTCACTTACCCCTCTCGATCCAAGGAACACCATACCGGCAGCGATTTCTTTGGCAAACATCACAAGATCATAGTTGGTCAAATCTTGAGCCCTACCATCACCAAGATAATACCGATCCCTCACTCCTCGGCATTCTCTCAGATAACCAAGTATGTTGCCGCATGGCATGTATTCCATGATGAGAATTGGGTGAACTAGAAGTGGCGTTAAAGAAAAAAAGGTGAAGGCTCATGACCACAATATCTATTAAAAACTTCGGAAGAGGACTCATTTTAAGGATTTTCCTTCATGAGACTTAAGCCTAAATTTTTAAATGAGAAAGCAAGATAGCCCAGTTACCAAGATTAGTGATATTAGATACTCTGGTCGTGCGTTCAAGATCTCCGTGATCGGGCTATCGATAAATGTTCTCAAAGAGGAACAATCTCGCTACAGCGCGCGCGTGTACACACACACACACACACACACATACACACACACACACTCACACACACACACGCACACACACACACGCACACACACACACACACACACACATACCCACACACACACAAAGAAACATAAAAAACAAAACAATAAAAAAAGAAACCACAAACTTCGTCCGATCAACAGGCCATTCTGGTTATGGAGCTGATATAAAGAAGTAGTGTAGTATTTTTAATAACTTATACATAGAAAAATGCTTTACTCTTAGTACTTACTTTGAGTTGTAACGCAGCCCATAAACTTTACAATGTTTGGCTGATTGTTTTCACCTATAAGTTTTCCCAGCTCAATTTCTGTCATCAAACATTTCCTTCCTTCCTTCCTCTCCAGCAGTGGCTACAACAACAGGGTATGTTGATGGATAGATAATCACATTGACAAATGCATTTGTTTTAAGCTTGAGACTGAGAACTAGTCTATTTGGGTTTCAAACCTCACATCTTCCTTTTACCATTTAGATGATTTTATTTGAAACCAGTACGTTACTCAACTCACCGACGAGTTCTCCCCAAGACACTGCTGAGTCGATATAAGATCGGAACCAGCTTAGGTTCAAATCTTAACAATGGACCCTTGGTTTTCCTTGTTTAGCATCCTTAGGTAAATTATTTTTGTTGTGGCTTTTGTTCCGTATTTATTTAGTAAGTAAGTATTTATTCAAAGTCAATTGCACAGGCACTAGTTGCCCAGATCTCCCGAAGCAGAGTCTCATGACAAATGTGATTGACAAAGAAAATGTGAAAAACATTATATATATACAATATTAAAAATAAAAGTTATTCGATAGTAAATATAATATATAATGTAATGAGTTGATGCAATTTATATAGTGGTGACAAATGCTGAGAATAATCGTTGAAAATGATAAATATCAATTTGAACAATTGTTGCATTGGCAACTAGGAAAACATTGGAACTTTTAAACCAAAATTCTTTGCGAAGGCTTCGAGAAAACTCACACTAAATATTTACAGTGATTAACCCAACATTATGACGGAAATCGAGAAAAAGTGAACAATGTAAAGAGGTTTGAAATCGATGGCCTCGTGGCACCGTTCGGAGATGCCACCACCGCGCATGAATGAAAACTTGGATGTCCCGTATGAGAACCCAGGCGACGGCCGTGGGTCGACCATCCGCAACATCACAAATACTATCAAAAACCACCATCCACTCAGTCTATTACATTGCCCCCGTTAACCCGACACAGTCAACCACTGGAAAAATGGGAATGAGTCACTTTATATCGGATATACTTGCACTTTGATAAAACATAGTTTGAGGGAAAAGTAAGCTCCAGTGGATCCAGTTTAGGATTTAGAACTCGAGGGAGACCACCCTCACCCCCCTCTCCACCCCTTCAAAAATACCCGACACAATTATGTTTGCAAGGACAGTATCGCCAAACTGGCTGATTCTTTTCAATTAATTTGTTTGCCTCTTCTCCCGTTTGTTCCGTGTTTATCTGTGAGTGAAGAAGAGTGAGAAAATGTGTGTATTGATTCGAGAATAAACTTTTTTTAATCCACCCCTAGAATCTATATATGTATTAGTATATCGAATCAAAGGAATCTTACGCGTGAAGCATTTAGCGGCGACTGTTCGGTTTCCAGGTCTTCCCTTTGGCGAACTCAGGAGAGCCCTCCACACGGCTCCGAACGCCCCTCGCCCAATGACTTCTTGAAGCAGGACACGGCTCACCTCAATCTCCCATTCATCTAACTCTACATTCAATGGCTCCATCTGAATTTCCTGCTCCTGATCAGGACTGAAAATTGGAAGCATTACAAATTTTCAGGGTTAAAACAAAGAAAAGTGATGAAGAAAAAAGACATCAGAAGCGAAAAAATAAATATTAATTTGCTAATATAATCTGATTTATTGCCCTGACTCATATCGAGATGAGCACTCTTACTGATAATGAGAAGACAAAGTTTTCGACAAACTAGAGACCAAGATTATTATGAAACACGTTTATAACTATGATTATGAAAATACACTCTGCAAATCAGATGAAGTTAAAAAATAGCCTCGTTGTTGGAAACCTTTTCAGTTGGTCTCAAAACCAGATTATTATGCTTGAATTCTCAATTAAAGGAAAAAACATTGAATTGAATGATAAAAACAAATGGAATTCAAAGACTTGTGAGACAAGAAAAAAAAAGAATTAACAAACGAACGAATGAAGCTGATTCTAAATAACAATTGATGAATGCTAAATATGCATATTGACCATGATAAAAGTAAAGTGATATTATCCCTGTGACAGTCATCATTCAAGGTCGTGAGTCATGAGGGGGTAATAAGTAAATTTAAATTTTTTGGGCAAAGCGAGACCAATGCTTCACAAAAGAAGAACCAAAAAATAGTTAGTTTATGTTGCTGACTATAGAGACAGCATGGAAAAGATTAAAGCATAGGGCGAGAACTCCACGTGTAGAAATGTGATCAACGAAAGATAAAACACTTGACTTACAGAGCCATAGCTAGAGTTCCAGTCGAACAATTCAATGGAGACAAAGGAAAAAACTTTGTATCAATTAATTCAATCAAGTATTCTTATAAAATTGCTCTACAATGGAAGCATGATTTGAATTTGAAAATATTAGCTAAACATTTTCAAATGTTCTCCAAATACCAACATCAATAATATTCGCCATAACAGTAATTTAGAAAATTACAATTTCCGTTCGTTCGTTCTATTGTTTTTTTCTACGGGTAAGGGTTAGCTAGAGGAAACACTGCGTTAAAGTGCGGGGTGAGGTAGAAAAAAAGAAAAAAACTTGACCATTTTAAATTCTCTTACTTTAAAAAATAAATAGCTAAAATAAAACAGGGCAACTGGGCCTCACCTGCCGTTCGACGCCTGCAGAAAAAGCAGGAAATCAGCGAAATGACAATCACTGTTGCCACTGATCCACCAATGTAATACCACAAAGAATTGGAACCCTGCATGGCTCGTGGCACTTGCTTAGCTAATTGTGTCAGATAGATATGTGGCCCTGGATAAATCTCAGCGATAATAACTGTTACAATAATGATAGTCATGTTACCGTCCGGAATGGTTGTGAGCATCCCTACTGTCGGTTATTTTAACCCCTGATTCACGCCTGTTTTTAAAAGCAAAATAACTGATTTTCATTATATATATTTATAGAGAAATCTAAGGTTATTTTCTTGTGGCCTTACACGGTAAAAAAAGAGTACTATGTAAGCATCTACATGTATAATGCTCTGCTACTGTTTCTAATCTCTTTTTAATTGAAGAAAATATAAATGTTTTCCCAGAAAACAAAAACTAATAGTAAACTTTAAGAAGAACGTAAGAAATAGAAGTTTTCTTCTATAAGGATGACCTCGTTGCTTGATTATTGGAGTTTTCTGTGCTTTCTTAGACACAACAGTAACCTCAGCTTACCTTTGACAGATATTTTTACAACGTAGCGAGCCACAAACCCAAGCTTGTTGCGTCCTTCACAGGAGTATTTTCCACCGTCTTCTTCCAAAACCTTAGCAATGGTAAGTTCACTCCCTTTCTTATCCCGTTGTGTATAAATCTTTGCTCTTTCTGATGGCGAGTCTCCATCTTTTTTCCAAGTTACATTTATTGTGTCTTCGTTGACCTGGCAGGTCAATGTGAGGACATCTCCTGTTGTGAGTGTTGGATATGGATCTGGAACAATTTGAGCAGAGGCTTTTCCTACGTTGAGAATAAGTGGTAATTTATTGAAAGAAATTCTAACTCGCATTTACAACTCTCCAAAGTAAAACAAAATTGGATTAATGGAAGGAAAACAAGCTAAATTTGACTTCATAAAAGGAAAGTTTGGAACATGTCGCTTGGGATGAAAAAGTTTGGAAAAGGTTTCAGGGGAGAATTTGAGGCCCCATGTTTTCAAATGACTGGTAACCGTCGCAAGTGCCCAAAATTACAACTAGGAACATAGACAATTTCGTATGGTTCCAATGCTTTAAAATTTTAAACTAACCTCTTGGTAAGCGTATCAAAAGGATTCCACAAATTAGTTAAGTAGCCCAATCTATTCATCCCCAGGTACATAATCGAGATTATCAATTGTGCGTCGCATAAATAACTCATGACTTTGCGAGTTGCTTTTTCAGCTACCTATCATCGTGTTTTTAAGAATTACGCGCGGAAGGCCTATTGTTCTCGAAACATTTACATGCAGCAGCCGCAAAAGTTAGAAATCTAAGTATCGTATTAGCGGAAAAGCGTACTCTAGTTGGTTTTCATTGGTCGTGATTTTGTACTCCTTCCCTCTCAAGGAATATTGCACTTGCTTATTCACCTGTGAGGATGAACATCTACGCACGTTCACACGTCAACGAGGAAGTTTTAAAAGCTGGCGATTCAATATGCTTATGGTTACCAAAAGCAGTTTGCGCCTGAATATCTGCCAGAAGCAATTGTATGCCAAAGTCATGTTGAAAATTGTAAAATCGGCAAACATATCATGTCACTTCAAACGTATCACAAATTTAGAAGTGGGGTGTTACTCAGCTAAGGACCTGATTATCCAAAAAGTTTACCGGCTCGATTTCTCAAAAAACTCGTGCATCTATTTAATCAACGGAGCTATTACACTAATTCGTATCAATCAACCATGATAGCGCCGTCACTTCTATTTTTTTCTTTGTTTGTTCTCACCTCCCAAATCACTACAGCTTTATCTTCATATCCGTTCCCCTCTCCATTGTCGTCGTCTTTCCTTTCGTCCTCGTAATCGTTAAAGCTATCCTAGTCATTATCATCGATATCGTTATTAAACTTACCATAAACACGCAGTATTGCAGAGGAACTAGTAGTGTTTGCTTTGTTTTTCGCTTCACACCTGTAAGTGCCTTTCATCTCTTTTGTAACACTTTGCAACTCTAGCAACGATTCTCCATCGTAATCGGTCCGATTGATGTCAAATGGGAGGTTATCATCATTAAAAACCCAGACTATGGTTGGTGTTGGCACACCTGAGGCTCGGCAACTGAAGTTAACTGGATGCTCTTCGGTAACAGACTGGTTTATCGGAGGCTTAGTGATCTGTGGAGAAACTTGAAGTAAAAAGACCAACAGATTCATGAAAGGTTCACATTGACCATTTTAACCCTTGCCGCTCAACTCTAAATAAAATTCCAAAAACAAACAAACAAACGAACGAACAAACAAACCACGCAATAAGTAAGCCTATCTTTTTTCTAAGTTTTACTTCCCGTAACATGAGTACGCACATGAAAACGCTAAAAGAGACCACATGAACTGTTTGTCATGATGTAATATTGGCAGTTGTTTTTATGAATTTATTTGTAGTTTTAGTCGTAATTTAGCTTCCGAGAGTACTAGCGGGGTGTCTATAGCTCAACCCTTCAACAGAGAAACGAACTAATGCTGGCAAATTGAAACTAAGTAAAGATGGAAGTTCTTCTCAAATCTCATTCCAACTTTAGTAATGAGTTATTATGCAATGAAAACGTATCATGAGATCGTTATTCCTTACTCATTAGTATATTTAAAAGAAATGAATAAAAAGAGAAAAAAATGTCCTTTTGTCCTGGCTTAAACTACAAAAACTAACACTTTCTAGAGTTGCAAGTTTACTATATGACATCGACTATAGTATGGAGTTTACCTGTGACATCGATCCGGACAGAGCCGTTAGCTTTACCATAATCATTTTGAGCAGTGCATTCATAATATCCCTTATCTTTAAAAGTGGCGCGTTTAATGACTAAGATGTTTTTGGTACTAAAAAGCACTCCATTCTTGGTCCAGTTAACAGATATTTCTGGATCACCACTCCGATAACACTTCTCAGAAAACGTGGAGTTAACTTCGATGTTAACATTCTTGAACTCAAACTTTACACGGGGTGGAACTGCGAAGCGAGTAGAAAAAACAGATTGCGAACTGCTAATATAGTAATTAAAGATTCAAAGTCTCCACCTCAATTCCCTTCCCCCCCATGCCACTCAAATACATAAATAAAAAGACGAAGATTAAACAAGTTTTGATTATATCATATAAATGTTTCGAAAAACCACGTAGGCCAGGCTATATTGCTAACTGAGCTTTGAAACCATCACGCAGGAATAAATGTAAGATAAAACGGTCTGAAGAAACACTTATCACGAACCTGGTCTTAACAAATGAATCTATTGCAGTTAACAGGCGAAACTTTGGATGTTAAGTTTTTCTGATGGTTTTCCTAAGATTCATTTCTACTTAGCACTTTTATCTCAACCAACAACACAACATAGATCAGAGAGACCAACTGTGCAAGTTACATAACGCACATAATTCCCAGAAATTCTGACTCGCACAGTAGGATCAGTCGTTATGGGAGCTACAATTTGATATGTCTCCAGTACAACATAGAAATAGAAAAAAGTAAAAGTTTTCAAGTTTGTAGGGTAGAGCTCTGGAATAGAATCCCTCTAGAAATACGCAAGAAGGATTCTATTATTTCCTTTAGTTCTTCCCGTTTTTAAACAAATCTTAACTGTTTTAGAAGAGGTTAAGGGCGTAGAGCCACTAGTTCAACAGTTTATACTATTTATATACCATACTTTACCAGCCAAGTTGTTATTTACTTCCACAATGACCCAAAAGCTCAAACCCAGACGCCTTAATTTAGAGTCCGGCCCACTGAACATAAATTTTCACCCAATAGACAAATTTAAATGCATGACTATGAGATTAACAAACTCACCCTTAACAGAAATTTCGACGTATTTTGTAAATATACCAGCGGCATTCTCTGCTTTACAAGTGTACCACCCTTCGTCGTTCTTTGTTATTTTAGGGAAAAGGAGAGACCAGCCTTTTTTCTGAAAAGTCTTATTTTTGAGCCAGGATATCTCAGGCTCAGGCCGACCAGCTACAATTGCACACGTCAAGTTTACACTGTTTCCCTCTATGATGAGATTCCTTGCTCCAGAAATGTTTACTTTTGGTCGAACTAAGAGGTAAAAAAAAAATAAAGTAAAAAATAAAAACAGAAAACGGTGGCATCACTAAACGGAAAAAACTAATCTTGTCCAATATCAACATTTCTCATAGAGATTTTATACAAATGTTTCAGGCCTATTTTGCGCAATTCTTATCTTCATTTCCACAAATTACATTGGACCGAGTCAGGAGTTAAAGGGCAAAATAGACATCAATTGGGTGAGATACCAACAGCTTGGCCGTAAGCACTACAACTTGAAATGATAATATTAGCACTTGACTAGAAATATTGTTTTCTTTAAACAACAACAAACATATGAAACATATGTATGAACTGCGGTTATGAAACGTCTATATGCACGATCCTATATGCACGATCCTTGTTTGATTTATCATCTACGGGTTTATGTCGAATTAATTTGATGGCCTGTTCCCAGTTGGCTTGTTAGCTCAATTGGTAGAGCGCTGTACTAGTATCGCAGAGGTCAGTGGTTCGAATCCCGTACAGGCCTGAAATTTTTTCAGGTCTGATTTTCACTATTGCTCAAATAGTGCTTTACTGCGAAGGATCGTGCATATAGACATTGTTTTTTTTTTTGTTTTTTTCATATCGCAGACCTCTCGAACTTCGTATTAAGATCTATTGATAGTAGTCTTCCATTATAACGGACAAATTTAGAAGCAGACAGAAGGCGCAGTGATGATAAGTCCGGTTTCTGCAGTTACTGCTAACCTTTACGTACAGAGTTTTGAAAAAAAAGCGATCAATATTTAACACGATACCTTTTTTAAAACAACTTAAATCAACAAATGTAATAATGTTAAGGTTTCACCTCAAATGGCTTTACATTACCCCCATTGGTTACTCACTCATAACTGTCACACGTATGGTTTTATCACGGCTTGTGATCCTCTTTGCTCCTTTAGTTTGTTTCATTGTACAAATGAATGTTCCATCGTCTTCAGAATTTACGGGGTTAATAAGTAGGCTGCCATCGGATACTTGATTGAATCGTATGTGGTCTAAAGAGTTTCCTCCTTTTTTACTCCAAGACATCTGTGGGCTTGGTACTCCCTCGGCACCGCAGGTTAATAAACCAGATGTGTCCGCAATCAAGGTTTGTTTGTCCAGCGTGTTCTCAGTAAATTTTGCTGTCGAAAAAAGTGAAAAGAACCCCCGATATCATAGCAGTACTATTAAAAAGTCAGTAGTATGCTAATCTTACCCGTCATTATCCTGTATTGTTAGCCTGTGCCTGTATCTCTGTAAGCTGAAAAGATGTGTTTTCTTACCATTAACGTAGACAATGTAATATTGACTATATTCCATTCTGTAGCACTCGTATAATCCTGCATCAGACAACTGCACCTTGTCAATGAACAGTTCACCAGTTTCTTTAGTCCTGATTCTTTGAGAGGTAGAGTTTGCTCTTTGACCATTAATGGTCCATCTTGCATAACTGGTTTCATTACGTATTGAGCATTGAAGCTCTTCATCGCTACCAATATCAAAATAGAGTTCATTTTTCTCCAACACTTTTTTGTTCTCTGCAAGAAATGGTTCAGTTAGAGGATGTTATAAAAAAAACTAGTTCATTTTGAATACCATCACAGATAGAGAAAGGAAAGATGAATGTATTTAGCTACACAAATCCTTAATATGACAAATTTGTAGATCTTTCGTACCTTCTATTAGGTAAAGTTCCATTACTCCACAAAAAGTCATGTCAACCGTTGTTAATTTATGTTACATCCAAATTTTAAAATACGTGAAGACCCTGAAAGACCTAGGTAACCCTTCATCGAGTCATGAAATCCGATAAACAGCCATTGAAACCTTCATAAAAGTCATTTGAACCCTAGCTTAAGTCACTTGAGTCATATTACCTCAGATCAATTAAGTAAAATCACCAATAAGCTTAGTCATGTCACCCCAAACCAAGTCATTTCATCCCCAGTTCGAGTCATATCTTTATCTTAAGTGGAAAATATGCGAATAAAAATATGCTTTTTCGCAAGCCATACTCCAACAAACAGAGAGTCTAACTAAATCAGAGACAATATTAGAGATTTTTTAAATTGTACGAGTCATAAAATTGAAAAGAGCTACTGGTCGACTAGATCTATAGCTCCGAGTTTTTAGCTGATTTTCTTTTAACCTAAAATGTCTAGCCGTGGAAGAGAGACAACACAAGAGAACAGAATCACCTTTCGGGCTTGACAATGAACGACTTACTTGGTTGACACAAAGCCTGAGAACCCTTGCCATCTGATAAACATTGGGGTGGGATATTAACCTTTCCATCAATACGAGCACAAGATGCAAGTTCTGGCTCATCTCCTTTGCAAGAGACATTTGACATTACAAAAGGAATTCCCTCATCCTTTACGTCTGAACCAGTGAATTCCGCCAAAGCCTCCTCAAAGCCAAGTTGACGACAAATGACTTTGACATCGTCAAAATCCCATCCATTCCTGCAGATCTTTGCCCATTTACCTTTGTAAAATACTTCCACTCTTCCTCCATACTCCACATTTGCACCATTCAAGCCAACAGGAACTTAGGAAATTATAAAACGTTAAATACACTGGAATAAAATTCGCTAATTATAGGAATGATAAATTTATGAAACATTACGAATGGCCATAAATCACGAAGTGAATTATTCAGTTAGTGCCAACTTAGTGATTGTGTTCTTCAACATTCTCGGCATATTATTTTCTTTTGTCCGTCAGGCTACAAGTTTCATTGGTTCGGAAAATAATAGTTTCGATGTTGCAGGTGTCATTTGTTTTCCAGTGTGGATCAAGACGTTTACATTGCATATTGTTAGTCTCCTTGAGGCGATGTGGTCGACGATCCCTTTATCAAAGCATTCGTGTGATTCACCTCGCAAGTTTCATCATTATACTAACTTGAAAGCAAACAAGATCTAATTTATATTTGCAGTATTTTAGAACTGTTGAAAGCATGTTTTCGTAACTTTAAAACGGTAAACTTTGAGAGTGCAATCGGGAGATTCATATGATAGACTATAACCTCTGAGGGAAGAGACGTTCTGTCAGGTGTCAGTTGGAGATTTGGACATTTTCTTATTGCACGCAAAAGAGAAAAAATGGTAAAGGAAAAGGAGAAAAAAGTGTTAGGGGAGCTGAAATTAAGGATTCAAAAGTATCAATTTGACTATTCTTTTGAATACTATAACGTTTATGAGCCCTAAATGCATGATAGCGCAGGTTCTTATTTCGACAGCTATATTAAATAGTTATCTTTTAAGCATGTAACTAGAGTTGTAGAAATCAGCTAAAATCAACTAATCGACAATGGTTTGAGGGCTCACGAGGCGCAGTCAAGTGAGTCCGCAACACATTGGCTAGTCATAGTGCGACATTACTTCCAGCTGTGGCTGAATTTTTAATTTTTTATACCTTTCTTGTATCTGAGCAAACTTGGAGGACAAAAAATAATTTGTCTCGGGCCATTTTACCTCTCTGTCAATGTACTTGAAGTTATCGTGGTACAAAATACGGAAAATGAGTACAATTCACTTTTACCTTTGCAAAATTGCTTTTTCTTTGCCAGGTTTTTTTCACATGTAGTTGGAATGGTGCAGTTATGGTAGATGGATGTCTTGGAGGCGTTGCCTCTTTTTGCATACCATGTGTCATTAACATAGAGACCGTTGTTGTAGTAGCCCATGGCCATGCAGGTTGATTTGAGATCACCTTCATCCCATTGACTGGTACAAAGCTTTTCCCAGCTATTGTTTGTGTAGATTTCCATTCTACCGACAGACGGGTTCTTCTCTGTTTTAAAACGTAGCGGAAATGCTTCAAAAAATTTTAAAAAAGGAAAAATTCTTGTTAGTTCGTTTGTTTTTGTTTTTTAATAGTTTTGACAATGGAAGTAACATCGATAATAATCAAAATAATAACAAACATCCCAGCAGTATGCAGGACGCGTGTTATACATGGGCTTCATATTGGGCCTTGCTCACCACAGAGTCACCGCTGTGGCTCAGTGGTTGGGCATAGGAGTGCGGAATCTGAAGGTCTTGGGTTTCATTCCTCATGGAGAGTTAGAATTTTATTCTGTGTCCCACGCTTGTGACAAGACGAACAACAACTTTCTCTGTTTCGTTCTTTACCGAGCTCAAAATTTACCTTCTTTCTTATTATATTTACAGACATAATGATGTTTGCCGATTAAAATGATTTAGCTGATTATGAACTCATGTCCTTAGACTTTTCCCTTGTATGCCATAGAAAACACCTAAATTTTCAGATTAGGGAAAATCTCAGAAATAATGGTGCCATCGAGATTCAGTGAAACGGGTATGAAAAAGTTTAGAAAACAAAGTAGGACCCTCATAGCGTTCATTGTAATAATTGCTATACTGAATAGAAGAGGAGAAGAGATTTTAGAACGAGCATAACCTATAGCTATCAGCAAACGGTAACGACAATTTATGTACATGGAACGAGCTTTTTTCTCTTTCTTTCAAAAAGTACATGGTGAATTTTGTACACGTACAGTTATAATGCATTTATGAAGGATGTGAGACCTCTAATGAAATCCTTACTTTAAGTAATTTGCGGTTTTTACATGCGTGCCTACATGATAGTGTGTGATTGAAGTTCAAACTCAGAATTTGTCCTAAATTCATTGTTATTTTAATATCTATTCGTGTATTCATTATATTTTTCTTTTTTGTCAGAGACATTCCTTTCACTGAAATCACAAAATTAGATTCTTGTATGTTACCTTGATGACAGCTGGACGTGTTGCTACATTCTCTCAGCAGTGCTCTGGCCCCACTGCAGTGTTTCCCACCATATTCTGGTTCTGGATTAGTACATTCTCTTTCCCTTGTTTGTATACCACCAACTGGCTTGGTACAGATACTCCATGAGTTCCACTCGCTCCAGCCACCATCGACTTAAAAAAAGTACAATGTTGCCTTAGATTATCTTTGTAAAGTCTTTAAATGCACTCATGCGGATATAGTCAGGCAGTTTATTCCATAGCTTAGCTGAGAAGTATAAAAATGAATTATGGCCATAACTAGTTGTTCTAGGTTTTCTAAGTGACAGTATGTAATTACCGCGAAGATTATAAGAAGAGGACCGAAGTGAAAACATACCTCTCATATAAGCTGGAAAATGAGTGAAAAACAGGCTCTTGTACAACAAAATAAGGAAATTCTGGATACGCCCATTACATAAGGAACTAGTGTTGACCTTAGTCAGAAAGCTATCATATGGCGACAAGTAATCCCTAAGTATAAATCTAAGTATTCTCTTATTCAACACCTCTAGTTTATCCGTATTCCGCGCCCCGCAAAAGTGCCAAACTGAGGAACAATAATTAAAATGCGGTAAAATGAAAGCTTTGTAAAGCGTAAGTAAGGTGTCCCTCGATATCAGTTTTCGAAATCGTAACATAACATTAAAATGATTATTGATCTTTTTGCATATATCGGATATGTGACTAGATAAATCGAGCTTATCATCTATTTCCATTCCGAATATCTCTAATGTGTCCTTTACTGGGAAGGAAAAACTATTGTCCATTCCTTGAGTGTGTGACCCTTTCCCTTACCCTCTTGCGTGACAAAAATCTTATCACCACCCGCGAGCAAATTTATGCGGTCAATATATTTTCTCAGTATATCGACTTGACGATCGATTTTATCTATGTCAACCTTATTTATTTTCTTATTCTTCGAAAGACCGGCCTTGACATGTTTTGCATGCTTTATTTTATCTTTCACATCATTATACAGTCTATCATGATCAAAATATTCATCGAGTATTTGTTTAAATGCTTCATTAGGCGTGGGAAAGCCGCTTTTTTGAATATAATCAAGTTCGTCTTGGCTAAAGCCGATCTCTGGATCGGGTACTTTTATTTTTTTAGGTGGCGGCTCGAGAGCGGACTCGAGAGCGGTAGGAGAATCGGGTGGACTTTCAAAAGAGTCCAACTCTTTGAGAAAAGATAGATCGTGAGTGAGAGCTTTTGATTCTCCTGCAATTGCTGAATCATTTTGTCTTGCTTATCATCTATTGTCTCTTTGACCTGTTTGACCTCTTTCACAATCGGTTTGAATACTTCTTCACGTTCGAGTTCAAGACCTTGCTTGGCATCGTTATAATCTTGCACTCTATTTTTGATTTCCAACCTCTTGTGATTTTTTTCAAGTTTGAGGTTAAGGTTTCTTTTAAACGCTTCAACATTCATTTTATTAGTAGACAATATTTTTTTTTGATTTTGCACGCGCATGGGTTTTTTATTACACGAGGTACTAGAACGTGTTGCGCGAATCACGAGGTACCACTTTACATACAATAAGCGATCACGTGAAAGACAATAGATTACATTCCAGAGCTCCCTAGTAACGGAGGGGGTCGAAACTGACTTCAAAAAATTATTTTTAGCCTCTCGGTTACTAGGGTGCTCTGGAATGTTTCTATTGTCTTGCACGTGATAATCCCATTGTTTGTGGTTAATGCAAATCAGTGTTCACGTGAAACACTTTACACGCGAGACATACGCTTTACCTTCGCGTCTTATGATTACATCATAGATTACATCATCAGGCCGGTCTGTTTGATTGAAATTTGCAAACCAAAATCTTTTGTAAAACCGCAAATGTCTGTCATGTCTAAGTCACGCAATTCGAGGGGCTTTGAGAGTTAAGTCTTTACGTCGATTTAAAAAGGGGTCGGGAAAAAAATAAACATAGTGACTTCGTATGTTCATACTTCGTATGTAAAACTTATCTCCAAAGATAAGTGACACTTTTGCTTTTGCATTCATAACACTTATCTCCAAAGATAAGTGTCACTTTTGCTTTTGCATTCATAACACTTATCTCCAAAGATAAGTGTCACTTTCGCTTTTTGCATTATTATCACTTATCTGACAAGATTTTTAAAAAATATTTACAAGAAATAAATTAAAGCAAAATGGTTGATATTGTAAATTTCACAACACACCGTTCAAACGAAAATCGAAAGAGAAGAGTACCCGGCGTTGACTTTCTTGATGAAGAGTATAGAATGTTGATCGCGGGTCCCAGTGGAAGTGGAAAGACAAACATACTTATGAATATTTTGAGAAAGCCGTTGGTCATTTACGATCAGATTTACCTTTACACAAAAAATCCTCATCAAGAGATGTATCAAGATTTGCAAAAGATTATGCAACGACACTCACAGAAATTTGGATGTGATATTTTGCACATAATGAACCCCGATGAGATTCTTGACACGGCTGAATATCCAGAAGGAAATAGAAAGGTTGTTATTTTTGATGATCTCCTCGCTGCTCCTAAAAACGTGCAGGAAAAGATCTTGAATCACTTTATTGACGGCAGACATCATTTGATTTCACCGATTTATCTGAGTCAATCTTATTACAGGACTCCTGCCACCATCAGATTAAACTGCTCTCATTTGATTGTGTACGCGCCTGTACAAAAGCGTCATCGCAGAATTATCGCTGATGATAACAGTTTTGATGTAGATTTGTTCACAAAACTGAAACCATTTGACTTTCTTTTCATCGACAACGTGAAAAAAACATGCCGCAAAATTTTATTGAAGAAATTCAAGAGACTGGTCCCTCGAGTGAAGACTAAATTCGAGAGGGCAAGCCCCCTCGAGCTCCCTTTTTTTTTACAAAATTTTTTTTATAATATGTGGATATTATAAAATGAAAACTTATTGTGTCAAACAGAGAAAAAAGACCGAGTCCGTGCCTGGAAGTGAGAGGCATGAGATTGCGAAAAACGGTCGACCGATGATCAAATCAACATGTGCAGAGTGTGGTATCACAAAGGTATCATTTGCCGCAGGAAAAAAAAACAACGGTGGGTCATTGAACGGCGGTTCATTGTTTGATGTAGGAAACAGTTATTCTTTGGGTGAGATGGCTTTGAAAGGATTGGCAAACGTTGCTCAGCAAGGCGTTGCGAGAGCTGTCAAATCGGATTTTGCAAAAAATAAGAGTAAAAAGACTGCCGATAAATATGTCAATCAAGTCATCGACAGTTTTTCCAATGATTTGAGTAAAAAGATAAGTGGAGGGTCATTCGATGTTAATCAAGTCGATGTAAATCAAGTGTTACCGATGTCAATGTACGCTCCCGACGGTGTTAATGATCCGACGCACCCGCTTTACGAAGGCGGATCTTTCGATATTCACAAAGCCATTGGAAAACTACCTAAACCGAAATCCGGTTGGACTCTTCCAGGTCACAAATACACGGGGCCGTATAACAATCTTGAGCAACAGGTTCGATACGATCCAAATACGGGAAAGATTCTCGAGATTTTTGATAAACCGACAGGTCCGACAGACGCTGTTGCCATGCAACACGATGTTGATTACAGTGTTTGCGGCAAAAAGGGAAAAAACCTCACGCAATGCAAGAATGCGGCCGACCGCAAGATGGTTAAAGCACTCGATGCGATTCCGGCGGGTGAGAGGCAGTGGGGTCATTGGGCCGCAAGAAACATTATCAACACAAAGCAGAAGCTGGGTTTGGGAGTGGGAAAAAAAAGACGAAGAATTGAAGCCAAGCCTAAAGGGAAAAAAGGGGAGCGCGAGGGGAAAACCTCTCGCAGGGTGGCAAGAAGAATTGGCAGATGAGTTACACAAACCGGTGAGACGAAATTTTAGAAAACGACGTGTTATTGTCAACGGAATCGATGAGATTTGGTGTTCTGATTTGGTGGAGATGCAAAAGTTTGCGAAGTGGAATAAGGGTTATCGTTATCTGTTGATGGTTTTGGATGTCTTTAGCAAATACGGCTGGATCGTTCCGTTGAAGAATAAAAAGAGTGAGAGTGTAGCGGAGGGTTTCGAGAAGATATTTACCGAGGGACGAGTACCGAAGAGGCTTTGGGTTGATAAAGGATCGGAGTATTACAACAGTCATGTCAAAGATTTGATGAAATCCAAAGGTGTTGAGATGTACTCGACAGAGAATGAGGAGAAAGCGTCCGTCTGTGAGAGGTGGAATCGAACGATCAAAACGGATATGTGGAAGCAATTTACCATTCAGAGCAATACACAGTATCTCGATATTCTGCCACGCATCGTTGAAAAGTATAACAATCGAAAACATAGATCGATCGGTATGACTCCGACAGAGGCTTCAAAGAAAAAGAATGAGAATGCTGTCTTTCTGAAACTCTATTCGATAGGACAAGCCCCTCGAGCTCCCCCTAATGAGAAACCAAAGTTTGCGGTCGGCGATCACGTTCGAATCTCCAAATTCAAACGAAAAGTGTTCGATAAAGGTTTTACTCCGAATTGGACAGAGGAGATTTTCGTCGTTGATCAGGTTCAATATTCCGACCCGATCACTTACAAGTTGAAGGATCTGCTCGGAGATGAGATCAAAGGTTCATTTTACGAACAAGAGATGTTGAGAGCAAAGCAAGAGGTTTTCCGCATTGAGAAAGTTATTCGAAAGAGTAAAGGAAAAGCTCTTGTAAAGTGGAGTGGTTACCCAGAAAAATTCAACTCATGGATTGATGTAAAAGATCTTCAGGGGGTATGATTCGAGAGGGCATACCCCCTCGAGCTCTCCAGCGATGTGGAAATGATTTAAAGAAATAAAAAAAAATATTTAAATGAATGATCTTAACGATTTAACAAAAATTGCACTTACCAAACAAGCAAAGAATATGGGTCTGAGACGATTTCACAATCTCAATAAAGAACAACTAATAGAGTTCATCAAAAACCCACCAAAGACAGATTCAGTTTCATCATCAAAGATAAACGATCTTGATTCACTTTCAAGACCTGCACTGTTGGAAAGAGCGAAAGAGATCGGTTTGGCAGGTCGTTATAGACTAAAGAAAAAAGAATTGCTTGATCACATCAAAAACCCTCCCAATAAAAAAGAAAGAGCTGCGAAGAGAAAAGTAATACTAAAGCCTGTTAGAGAGACTAGCCCCTCGTGCTCCTCAATGCTTGTCGAAGATTCTAAGGAAGGAGAAGAACTTGTTTTTCCCTCAATGTATGCTGCTGCAAAACATTTTAACATAAGCCCTGGAAAACTTGGTATGAAAATTCTTGGGAAAAAAGAAGAGATGAAGAAAACAATAGATATTGATGGTGTGAAATACATAATTAGATTTGAATAAGTAATCAATCTATTCGAGAGGGCAAGTCCCCTCGAGCTCCCCTTTGAAGCTTGTAATCTATAATCCTGGTAGGTTATAGATTACTGATAATTCATATTATTTTTTTTCATTCAACATCATCAGACTGATGATGTCCCGCTGCATATGTGTCCACTATGTTTGGAAGAATGATTCGCTTGTCATCATTGGCGGACAAGGCGACTTTATTAATCTCTTCCGTAAAGATATCATGCTTTCGACTTCTGAGGGTATTCATTATTCGATGCTGTTTTCCACCACCAAACAAACACCTCTTGTAGTTATCAAAGCGGATGGTTCGTTTAACAACACATTGCCTCACACCTTTACATTTCTTCTTTTCTTCTCCATCATCAAACATTTTGTAGCTGTAAAGCTTCGCTCTCAGACCTACAAACTCTTCAATGATCTTTCCACCAGCCTCATCTTTGAACATTCCAATAACTTTCTTGTTTACACCAGCCCGCAAGTCAGAAGGATGATCTTTTGGAAAGTTGCTCGTGTCAAGTAGACGATTCACATCATCTTTTATATCTTTATAGAAATCTTCAGTCTGAATCTCATAACAGAGACTGTCTGTGTCGGTCATGAGAAGCTTCGCTCTGTCTCCGTACTTGGTTTTGATGTAATTGTAATGAAAGTCGTACATCAGATTCTTGCTGAGATCGAGAATGCACATTCCGAGATAGAGTGGTTTATTGAAGTAAATTTGTGTCTTTCTCATATGAATCGCAGCGAGATTTTCGGAAAACATGGTGCAATGTTTAAAGTTCACTTTATTTACCAACTTTGCTGCCTTTTCTCTTGTGTTGACAAGTCTTATATCGACTCGTTTCCGAATATTCTCCATCGTCTTACCGTATACAGAATTGTTCATGCGTTTGAAAAAAATCTTTCTCAAAATCGTTATCGGCCTTGGTTCTCAACTCTGTATTCAAATCAATGTACTTTTTCATCCAAGGACTCTCATTGAATCTAATGATGCGGTGAATCTTTCCGATCTTCATTCCAAGACTCATGTAAAGCTTCAGAGTCTCGTGATGAATGACATACTTTTTCTTTTCGTTCAAGGTACATAGCAGCTTTTTCACTTTATTAACCAACAAGTTCTCAGGAGCGAGAGGGTAGTGATTAAAGTAATCGTGTAAATCTTTCTCAATGGGAAGCAGATCAACCTCAAGAATGCAGGGAAAATTTTTCCACCCCCCAAAGTCTTTTTCATCAACCCACTCAAAACCACCTGTTGGCAGATTCTTACTCATAGCCCAACCGTAAAGGTTGTTTGCATCGAGATATGTGATAAACTTTGAAGGTTGAGAGGGGTCAAATTTCTCTCCCATGTATTTGTTGTTGGCTTTTGAATGTCGTGTTGGAATCATTGAGATACCCCCACGTATGCCTTTTTCAAACATGTGCAACATGTTTATATCACTCAACAACTCAAGCTTTATTTTTGTCAACTTGAGACAAGCGTCCCAAGACAACCCCGGTGCAGTGTAGTACCAACAGGGGTCAAGGTCGTAGTTCTCTTTGCAAACCTTCCTAAAGTTTTCAAAAACATCGGCGAGCAAAAGAACATCACTTCGATTGTAAAGATTGTGATAATCTCTGAACTTTTTCATTTCAAACGTTTTCCATACTTTGAGGACGTGTTCATATTCTTCATCTGATATTTCTTCACCGTTCAGAGTAGAATAAAAAGCAGATTTTGGTGGAGGTGCAGTCTCATCAAGCTTGCATATAAAATCCATCCATTCGTAAGGATAAATACCCTTTCTCATCAACAGTTTAAGCTTCTCTCCATGATAATATTTTCCTGTATTTTGAAAAAAAGACTCACCCTCTTTGGCAAGATTCTTGACAAGATCGTCAAGCTTGCCAGGCATAAATTTATTGCTATCTATGAACCTCAACTCTCTCTTTACATCGACGACTTTTTCAACTGTTTTTTTACCATTGAATTCAGGACTATTCTCTTTTATGAGATTCAACAACTCTTCTTTTTTGAGTTTTGAAAATTTGGAAAGACTGAGTGATTTTGCCACTTCTTTTAGTTCTTCTTTGGTCATCAGTTTCAATTCTTCTTTTATAAACTTGTCAACCACAACACTCTTTGTGAAGCTGATGTATTTTTCTTCGTTGTTGGGTATACAATCAATGTTACCCTCTGAAACACCAAGATTTCTAACGAAGAGATGAGCATCGTAGTTTGCCAAGTTGTGAAAGAGGACAGGTGTGAATTTTGGTCGACGAGCTAACAGATTGCATTTGTTATGTGCAGCTCCTCGAAATTTGCCGGTGTAATGGCAATGATCGCGAACCTTCTTATATTCTTCATCTTCATCATTGAATTCTCCTTCGCAGATCCAACAACACGTTGCTTTTTTAAAGATTTTAGCATCACTGTCTGTGAAGATCATCTTTTTTGGTGGATGATTTTTGTATATCGCTTTTGCCTCTTCTTCAAGCATGTTGACAAATATCTGTGCAACATCTTCATCCTCAGTCTTTGCTGTGTACTCACCCAGTTTCGAATATCGATCATCAAATGAACACTTGACATAGTAGCAAAAACTCACTGGAATATGTTTCTGCTTCTTTTCTGTGTAACACTCTTTTGGATTCGGTTGAACAGAGTGTAAAGGTTTGATCATCGATTCAAAATCGGCATAGATGACAAACGGCAAATCAATCTTTTTGTGATGGTTTTTGAAAAAGAGAGAAGTTCCAGAAGGTGGCATCTTCTCTCTCACAGCCTCATGTTCTCGACAAAGTTCGGTATGTTCATCAAGAAGTTCTTGTGAACCGAAATAATTGAGACATCTCCGACAGATGAACTTCTTATGTCCTTCTGTCGACAATTGACTCGATACGAGTCGACTCATAGATTTGATGAGACAGTAATGTTTTTTCTCACCTTCAGCGATCAAAAGAAGATCAATATGAATCTTGCTACTCTCGACATTGCTCACTCTCAAGGGTTCGAGTCTTCCTTCATAACTAAAAACGTTGACAGAAATATCTGGATTCAGCTTTTCAAAGCGGTGAATATTTTTCACCTCCATCGGAAACACAATCTTATCCCATTTTAATTTCTTTGCCTGCTTTTTCAATATCATTGAGATACGCTCTTGGTTTTTATTCACAGGATTCAAAGCTCTCGTAACACACCATTTGAAACACTCATTGTCTTCATTCTTCATGTTTACAATGGCCTTCTTTTTTGCGAGATCTGGTGACAGCTTAATGTATGAAGAACCTTTCAAAGGTATGTATTCCGCCGTGTGCAAATCCAACCCCGCAATCGAATCTACAGCCCAACCACTTCCCTCTCTTGTAAACTTTGCCAAACTCCCCATCATTTTGTCAACACATTTCTGATAAAGCTCTTCTCGATCGGTATCTTGAAAGACAATCTCTGTATAAGAATTAAAATGTGTAAACTGTATCAAAGTCTCGCCCGTCGCAACGTCTGTCTTTGACATGTTACACCTCAAAACGGTCTCCATCTTGATATTCTTCTGCGTTAATAAAAAATTGATAACGGTCGGTTTTACAGCCTGAAGAAAATCTTTCGGTGCAAAATCCTCCACTCCATCAATCGTGTACTGATTTGCAAACTTTCTCAATAAAGACTCGCTCTTAACAAGTGTCCAATGGTGTTGATCTCTTTTCTCGTCAAGCTTAGCGATATGCGTTTTGAAATCTTTCAACTTGTCATCAACTACAACTCTCGGCGCAGCCAACCCCTTCAACCATTTTCCCCAATTCCCTACCTTTTTCTTTCCCCATTCAACAAACTTTTCAATGTTTTTTACCAGGTTGTTCTCAGATTTTTTGGGTTCAGCTGCGTGTGATGCTTCACTCTGGTTTGAATAACCCAATGTTCTTTGGAGTGTATTCCAAAGACGGCTTGATATTGAATTCATTTTATCAAGTAAAAATTTTTTTATTTAAATAATTTTTTTTATTTCTTTAAATCATTTTTATATTTCTTTAATTAAAAAATCTCAGTCAAAATCTTACCTAAAATTTATATGAGATTTTTGACTGATAAAAAATGCTCAGTCAAAATTTCAGTCAAAATTTATGTGGGATTTTTTTTTTCTGATTAAAAAATGCTCAGTCAAAATCCCAGTCAAAATTTCAGTCAAATTTCTGATTAAAAAATGGCCTAGAACCCGCAATATTCCTACTACTTTGCTTTATACATTCTCCTGAGCAATTTTAACTTTTGAAATACACTTAACATCTTTAAAAATAGCTTATCGTGAATATTTATCAAGCTTGCTGTTCCTTACCGAGTGAATCTGCCTTTATTTTTGCAGCCACGTATGTCGAAGGATCGAAGCATGGAGAACGCAGCGAACCACAGGAGAAATGCGTAAGTAGAAAGTCTAACCTTTTCTTTTTAAACCTCAAAGACTACTTGAAATTCAAATAGCTGAGGCCAAGGAATGACGAGGGTTATGAAGGACCGCGTAGAAACTTTGCTTTGGTGTTTATAAGCTCCAAACTGGCAATTTTACAACACGTAAGCTTAAATATTTTAATTCACTCTGTGCACAGGATCGCTTACAATTTTTTTTTCCAAACGTTGGAATCTATTAACAGCTGGTCAGACAAGAACGCATTTAATTACCATCTATTGTGAATTTTAATTTTCTTTTGCACTGATTAATTTTGGATGTTGCATGTAGCACTAGTGGAGATTTGGAATGAAAATTAAATAAATAATAATAATTATTATTATTAAATAGGCTCACCTGTTTATTTGGAGGGAGTCTCCCTGTTTTTAGAAACGACATTTACAACTCAGTATCATTGTTTTTCAAGTCAAATTTACGGTGTTACATTTTGATTTCTCTACTGGGATGTATTTAACTGTAGTGTATTTACATGTACCTTTTCTGACCTTTTGCATGTAGAATAATTTAATGTAAAGGGGTTTACAAAAATGAAATCTTCAGGGATCTTTCTCAATGAAATTTTTTGTAAGTCGGTGATGGTTAGAAATAAAGAGCAGCCAAAAATACAACATCTCTTAGGCAATAATATCGAGCCACAACCAAATAAGTTGAATTGTGTGTTAAATAATCTTTGTGATTTCCTATCCAGGACTATGGAATGGACAGAAATACATGATACTTTGTTATGCCGTGAGGTACTGCTAGAAGAACCTTACAAGTATAAGAAAGGAAGTAATGAAAAAGGTAAAAAGTGGACTGAAATAGCTGAAGCTTTGTATAAGAGTGAAGAGGTGAAATTTAAAGTCACACAAAGAGGTGTCCGAGAAAGGATGGAACGGCTTCAAAAGAAGCACTTGGAGAAAAAGAAAGAGGAAGAATCAGCTAGTGGCATTGCAGTAGAGGATTTAACTGAACTTGAAACTTTAATTGATGAAATAATAGATCGAGAAAAGTTGGCAGAGGAATCCAGAGACTTTGAGGGAGCCCTAAAGAAGATTGAGGCAGACAAACAAACTGCAGAGCAAATGCGGAAAGAGGCCATGGAGCGATTTGGAGAGACAAAAAAAAAAGATCCGAAGCTGAGGGTGATCAAGTGAAGA